>NC_045985.1:20893761-21093761 GCF_010909765.2 Amblyraja radiata | reverse complement strand
AAACATGAACTTCCAGGCACAAATCCATGTTGATTGTTCCTAATCAGACCCTGTTTTTCCAAATGCTTATATATATTATCTCTAAGTATCCTTTCCATTAATTTGCCCACCACTGACGTCAAACTAACAGGTATATGATCGCTAGGTTTACTCTTAGACCCCCTTTTATACAATGGAACCACATGCGCAGTGCGCCAATCCTCCGGCACTATTCCCGTTTCTAATGACATTTGAAATATTTCTGTCATAGCCCCTGCTATTTCTACACTAACTTCCCTCAAAGTCCTATGGAATATCCTGTCCGGACCTGGAGACTTATCCACTTTTATATTTCTCAAAAGTGTTAGTACTTCCTCTTCTTTGAATCTCATAGATTCCATAGCAACTCTACTTGTTTCCTTTACCTCACATAATTCAATATCCTTCTATTTGGTGAATACCGATGAAAAGGAATTGTTCAATATCTCCCCATCTCTTTTGGCTCTGCAGATAGCTGTCCACTCTGACTCTCTAATGGACCAATTGTATCCCTTGTTATCCTTTTGCTATTAATATAGCTGTAGAAACTCTTTGGATTTACTTTCACCTTACTTGCCAAAGCAACTTCATATCTTCTTTTAGCTTTTCTAATGTCCTTCTTAAGATTATTTTTACATTCTTTATACTCCTCAAGCACCTCATTTACTCCATGCTGCCTATAATTATTGTAGATCTCTCTCTTTTTCCGAACCAAGTGTCCAATTTCCCTTGAAAACCATGGCTCTTTCCAAATTTTACTATTTCCTTTCAACCGAACAGGGACATAAAGATTCTGTACTCTTAAAAGTTCACCTTTAAATGTCGTCCATTTCTCTTCCACATCTTTCCCATAAAACAATTTACTCCTTTTAAATCCTTTCGCATCGCCTCAAAGTTAGTCTTTCTATAATCAAAAATCTCAACCCTAGGTCCAGTCCTGACCCTCTCCATAATTATATTGAAACTAATGGTATTGTGATCACTGGTCCCGAACTGTTCCCCAACGCATACCTCTGCCACCTGACCCGTCTCATTTCCTGTCTGTGTGAATCTTACACGTTCTACATGTGGCCGCATCAATTTCCTCCAGGTGGTACCGATTCTTCTATCATCCGAAAAACGCGTGGATTTGTAGGTAAAAACGCCTCCGTAAAAAATTGTCCAACGTACGCAAGGAGTGAATGAGAAACTGGGAGAATATGTCACTGGACCTACCGACCATAGAAGCGATTGTGCATTTTAGATTTTCGGTGTCAATAATTGGGTCAGATACTCAAGCAATAAGTAATAGCACATATATTTTTAACAATAAAATCTAGACAGTGAAATATCGGCAGAGAATTTTAAAGGGCTTACCAGGAGCACCAATGATGACAAGAATGGGGTAGAAAACGTTTTCTAGCTGGATTAGCTTCAGTGATTTAAACAAACACATTTAGCCAGATCACGTTTGCTATTTCAGTTATGGAATTGCGTAATAACTGCCTGCAAAGGTAGACAAAAAATTGGTGGAGAAACTCAGCAGGTGAGGCAGCATATACGGAGAGAAGGGATAGGTGAAGTTTCGGATCGAGAGTCTGAAGAAACGTCGCCTATTCCTTCTCTTCATAGATGCTGCCTCACCCGCTGAATTTCTCCAGCATTGTTGTCTTTCTTTGCAGGCAGTTATTACGCAATTTCATAATTTTCCATCTACCTTCGAATTTTCCATCATCTGCTGTTCTTTCTTAGTCATAACTGCCAGCAATGTTGGTCGTTCAGTAAAATAGACTACATTATTAAATTATAGAATATAGTGATGATTCGCATTCTATACACTTCCTATTCTATTTGCATTCTAAGTTCCCTGCAGAAAAGTAACGTTGAATTATCTAATTATCAAACCGACAGCACCCGTAGTCGGGATCGAACCCGGGTCACCGGCGCTACATTCGCTGGAAGGCAGCAATTCTACCGCTGCGCTACCGTTCCGCCCTGCGTCATCCAATCCTTTTGCACCGAATAAGGCCCAATCCATATGCGGAAAGTTAACGTCACCCTCTGCAAAAACACTGTGGGTCGTGTATCCTTCTGTAATCTGTCCATATGGCTGTTCCTCTACCAATGTATGTTTGCCACTTTCAGATGTCCGTAGGCCTTCACATAATGACCCTCTGTTGCTCAATATTCTCTCGGACCACCATTTGCTATAAAACACATAACACAGGGGAGTATAGCACAGGTCCAAGCCCTTCCACCTCAACTGTCCAACATGATGGCAACATAAACCAATCTCGTGTTCCTGAACATGATCCATACCTTCCCATTCCTTGAATATCCACGTGTTTATCCAAAAGCAACTTTCATTCCACGTTGCCATCTGTCTCCACCGTCACCTCTAGCACCTACCATTCTCAGGACTAATTTGCCATATGTTTATTTAGAAAGCTATATCCAGTTGTGTGTGAAAAGAATCAGTACTGGCCCCCTTATTGCTGTTATGCTTTGCATATGAGCACAGGGCGATATGATCAGTAAGTCTACAGGTTCCTACAAAAATTATGGTATGGTTTACAATGAGGAAATAATTATTGGTTGTAGGATGATATTGATTACTTGGGGAAACAAGGGCAGGTCGAAGATAATGCTGACAATTTTTAGGTGATGTACTTTGGAAGGACTAAAAGGCACAGATCGTTCACAATTTGTAGCTTTCCGTATAGTTATGCTACAGAGACTATGGGGAGGCATTGGAGAGGGTGCAGACGAGGCCAGAATTCTGCCCGTATCTGAGATTATGAGCTATAAGAGGTTTGACGGAGTTGTCTCTTTAAATTGTAACCCAAATCTCACTTTCACCTGCGACCCACTTGCGCTCTAAATGACAGCTCATAATGGCAGACAGAAAGATCTGTCTCAACCAGCAGTCTTGAGTTTATCAAATAAGTGCGTTACTTCAATACCTCAACGATACGTACCGCGAAACACTGAGAGTACCAGGCGTGTATAATGATTCAAAGCACCTACAGATTGTATATATCCGGTACACAATATTTACACGCTGATTGTTTATAATAATGTATCAATGATCAACGTATACTGGCCGTCTTCCAGTATTGACAGCTGCCACCACACCAGCGTAATCTGTCATCTTTCCCAGAGTTATCTATAGTCTTCGAAAATAACCCAGTGCCATTTTTTCATAGAAAATTCTGCATCTACTATTCGAAGTATTTAAGCTTCGTCATCCAACGTTTTGAACTGTCACTGTGCGAGCGAGTCGATGGATTGCCGTAAGTTTGTGGCCTCTATAAAGTGTCCATCATATGCAGGGGGCGGATACGGAAGTACTGTAGCACATAACTAGTGTGAATTGGTTATCGATTGCGTGGACTCGGTGGTATCGTTTATATGCTGCATATTTCAACCAATGTAATCAACACTCCTCTCCCTCACACCGTTTTAGATAATTTCCCTATCACTGGTACTAGACTTATCCGTGCTATTGCACTTGCATAACGATATCATATTTTCCATTCTCCTGTTATCTTGAGCGTTGACAGCGCCAAAGAAAACATGAACATGGCTATCAGGTTCCCAACGAAAGGAACCCGTTAATTCCCACTCTTTGTTTCATGTCTGCCAACCACTTCTCGATCCATGTCAGCACTCTACCCCCAACACCATGTGCCCACTAATCTCCTATGTGGGACCTTATCAAATGCTTTCTGAAAGTCCAGATTCACTATATCCACTGGCTCTCCCTTGTCGATTTTTCTAGTTACATTTTCAAAAAAGTCCAGAAGATTAGTCAAGCATGAATTCCCCTCCGTCAATCCATGCTGACTCGGACCGATCCTATTACTGTAATTCAAATGTGCGGCTATCTCATCTTTTATAATTCACTCCAGCATCTTCCCCAACACCGATGTCAGTCTAACTGGTCTATAATTCCCCGTTTTCTCTCTCCCGCCTTTCTTAAAAAGTGGGATAACATTTGCCACTCCACTACAATTCAATTCACAGGAACCGATCCTGAGTCTATATAATATTGGAAAATTAACACCAATGCATCCACGAATTCTAGAGCCACTTCCTTACGTACCCTGGGATGCAGACCTTCAGGCCCCGGTGATTTATCAGCCTTTTATAGCCATGCGGAAGTACTGTAGCACATAACTAGTGTGAATTGGTTATTGGTGAATTTATAGCCATCAGTCTATCCAACACCATTTCCTGCCTAATGTGTATTTCCTTCAGTTCCTCTGTCACCCCAGATCTTCTGCCCACTACTATATCAGGAAGATTGTTTGTGTCCTCCTTCGTGAAGACAGATCCAAAGTACCTGTTCAACTCATCTGCCATTTCCTTGTTCCCCATAATAAATTCACCTTTATCGGTCTTCAAGGGTCCAACTTTGGTCTTAACTAATTATTTCCTCTTCGCATACCTAAAGAAGCGTTTACTATCCTGCTTTATATTCTTGCCTAGCTTACCTTCGTACCTCAACTTTTCTGCCCGTATTGTCTTGTTGGTTATCTTCTGTTGTTCTTTAAACATTACCCAATCCTCTTGCTTCCCGCTCATCTTTGCTACGTTGTACTTCTTGGCTTTAATTTTTATACTGTCCCTGACGTCCCTTGTCAGCCATGGTCGTCCATTTCTCCACTTAGAATATTTCTTCCTCCTAGGAATGAACTGATCCTGCACCTTCTGTATTACTCCTAGAAACAGGGATATTCAATATCCAGGAGGGATAGAGAGAAAGGAAAAGGAGGTGGGGTAGCGTTGCTGATTAGAGAGGAGATTAACGCAATGGAAAGGAAGGACATTAGTTTGCAGGATGTGGAATCGGTATGGGTAGAGCTGCGAAACACTAAGGGGCAGAAAACGCTGGTGGGTGTTGTGTACAGGCCACCTAACAGTACTAGTGAAGTTGGAGATGGTATCAAACAGGAAATTAGAAATGCGTGCGACAAAGGCAAAACCGTTACAATGGGTGACTTCAATCTACATATAGATTGGGTGAATCAAATTGGCAGGGGTGCTGAGGAAGATGATTTTTTGGAATGTATGCGGGATAGTTATCTAAATCAACATGTAGAGGAACCAACGAGAGAGCAGGCTATTTTAGACTGGGTATTGAGTAATGAGGAAGGGTTAGTTAGCAGTCTTGTTGTACGTGCCCCCTTGGGCAAGAGTGACCATAATATGGTTGAGTTCTTCATTAGGATGGAGAGTGACATTGTTAATTCAGAAACAATGGTTCTGAACTTAAAGAAAGGTAACTTTGAGGGTATGAGACGTGAATTGGCCAAGATTGACTGGCAATTAATTCTAAAAGGGTTGACGGTGGATATGCAATGGAAGCCATTTAAAGACTGCATGGATGAACTACAAAAATTGTTCATCCCAGTTTGGCAAAAGAATAAATCAGGGAAGGTAGTGCATCCGTGGATAACAAGGGAAATCTGGAATAGTATCAAAGCGAATGATGATGCGTACAAATTAGCCAGAAAAAGCAGCATACCGGAGGACTGGGAGAAATTCAGAGACCAGCAGAGGAGGACAAAGGGCTTAATTAGGAAAGGAAAAATAGATTATGAAAGAAAACTGGCAGGGAGGGAACATAAAAACTGACTGCAAAAGTTTTTATAGATATGTGAAAAGAAAGAGATTAGTTAAAACAAATGTAGGTCCCTTGCAGTCAGAAACGGGTGAGTTGATCATGGGGAACAAGGATATGGCGGACCAATTGAATAACTACTTTGGTTCCGTCTTCACTAAGGAAGACATAAATAATCTGCCGGAAATAGCAGGGGACCGCGGGTCAAAGGAGTTGGAGGAATTGAGTGAAATCCAGGTTAGCCCGGAAGTGAAATCCAGGTTACCCAACACCAGTTGGGTAAATTAAATGGATTAAAGGCCGATAAATCCCCAGGGCCAGATAGGCTGCATCCCAGAGTACTTAAGGAAGTAGCTCCAGAAATAGTGGATGCTTTAGTAATAATCTTTCAAAACTCTTTAGATTCTGGAGTAGTTCCTGAGGATTGGCGGGTAGCAAACGTAACCCCACTTTTTAAGAAGGGAGGGAGAGAGAAAACGGGGAATTACAGACCAGTTAGTCTAACATCGGTAGTGGGGAAACTGCTAGAGTCAGTTATTAAAGATGGGATAGCAGCACATTTGGAAAGTGGTGAAATCATTGGACAAAGTCAGCATGGATTTACAAAAGGTAAATCATGTCTGACGAATCTTATAGAATTTTTCGAGGATGTAACTAGTAGCGTGGATAGGGGAGAACCAGTGGATGTGGTGTATCTGGACTTCCAGAAGGCTTTCGACAAGGTCCCACATAAGAGATTAGTTTACAAACTTAAAGCACACGGCATTGGGGGTTCAGTATTGATGTGGATAGAGAACTGGCTGGCAAACAGGAAGCAAAGAGTAGGAGTAAACGGGTCCTTTTCACAATGGCAGGCAGTGACTAGTGGGGTACCGCAAGGCTCAGTGCTGGGACCCCAGCTATTTACAATATATATTAATGATCTGGATGAGGGAATTGAAGGCAATATCTCCAAGTTTGCGGATGACACTAAGCTGGGGGGCAGTGTTAGCTGTGAGGAGGATGCTAGGAGACTGCAAGGTGACTTGGATAGGCTGGGTGAGTGGGCAAATGTTTGGCAGATGCAGTATAATGTGGATAAATGTGAGGTTATCCATTTTGGTGGCAAAAACGGGAAAGCAGACTATTATCTAAATGGTGGCCGACTAGGAAAAGGGGAGATGCAGCGAGACCTGGGTGTCATGGTACACCAGTCATTGAAAGTGGGCATGCAGGTGCAGCAGGCAGTGAAGAAAGCGAATGGTATGTTAGCTTTCATAGCAAAAGGATTTGAGTATAGGAGCAGGGAGGTTCTACTGCAGTTGTACAGGGTCTTGGTGAGACCACACCTGGAGTATTGCGTACAGTTTTGGTCTCCAAATCTGAGGAAGGACATTATTGCCATAGAGGGAGTGCAGAGAAGGTTCACCAGACTGATTCCTGGGATGTCAGGACTGTCTTATGAAGAAAGACTGGATAGACTTGGTTTATACTCTCTAGAATTTAGGAGATTGAGAGGGGATCTTATAGAAACTTACAAAATTCTTAAGGGGTTGGACAGGCTAGATGCAGGAAGATTGCTCCCGATGTTGGGGAAGTCCAGGACAAGGGGTCACAGCTTAAGGATAAGGGGGAAATCCTTTAAACCCGAGATGAGAAGAACTTTTTTCACACAGAGAGTGGTGAATCTCTGGAACTCCCTGCCACAGAGGGTAGTCGAGGCCAGTTCATTGGCTATATTTAAGAGGGAGTTAGATGTGGCCCTTGTGGCTAAGGGGATCAGAGGGTATGGAGAGAAGGCAGGTACGGGATACTGAGTTGGATGATCAGCCGTGATCATATTGAATGGCGGTGCAGGCTCGAAGGGCCGAATGGCCTACTCCTGCACCTAATTTCTATGTTTCTATGTTTCTAAATACATGCCATTTTTGTTCCACTGTCATCCCTGCTAGTGTATCTTTCCCGTCAACTTTGGCCAGCTCCTCCCTCGTGCCCCATAGTCCCCTTTATTCTTATGCAACATTGACACATCCGATATACCCTTCTCCCTCTCCAATTGTAGATTAAACCTGACCATGTAATGGCCACTGCCTCCTAATAGCTCTTTAACCTCGAGATCCTTTATCAAATCCGGTTCATTACATAACACTAAATCCAGATTGCCTTCTGCCTGGTAGGCTCCAATACGCTGTTCAAAGAATCCATCACGAAGGCACACTACAAAGTCCCTTTCTTGGGGTCCAGTACCAACCTGGTTTTCCCAGTCTACCTGCATGTTGAAATCTCTCATAACAACCACCGCGTTACTATTGCTACATGCAAATTTAAACTCCTGGTTCAACTTGCGCCCTATGTCAAGGCTACTGTTTGGGTGCCTGTAGATTAATCCCATTAGGGCATTTTTACCCTTACAATTCCTTAGTTCTATCCACACTGATTCCACATCTCCTGTTTCAATTTCACCCCTTGCAAGGGACTGAATTTCATTCCTCACCAACAGGGCAACCCCACCCCCTCTTCCCACCTGTCTGTATTTTCGATAGGAGGTATCCCCTTGAATATTCAGTTCCCAGCCCTGGCCCTCTTGCAGCCATGTGTCAGTAATTCCCACAACATCATACTTGCCAGTTTTTAACTGAGCCTCAAGCTTGTCCACTTTATTTATTCCTTATACTTCGCGCATTCATATACAGCACTTTTACCTCCGTATTCACTTCCCCCCTCGCAATTGGCCCAGACCGTACTCTGTTGTCCATTCTTAAGCTTTCCTTCCCATTAATTTGAGAATCTTTTGTAATTTTTCCTGTAGCAACTTCCCCTTCAACTACATCATTATACTCCCAATTTGTCAATCCCCCCCCCCCCCTATTTAGTTTAAACCGCCACGCGTAGCCCGAGCAAACCTGCCTGTCAGAATGTCAGTCTCCCTCCAGTTAAGGTGTAACCCGTTCCCTTTGTACAGGTCACCCCTACCCCAGAAGAGATCCCAGTTGTCTATAAATCTAAATCCTTGCTCCCTGCACCAGCCCCTCACCCACACATTCAGATCCCCCATCTCCCTGTTCCTGTCCTCACTGGCACGAGGTACTGGGTGCAATCCAGAGACAACCACCCTAGAAGTCCGGCCTTTCAGTCTTCTTCCCAACTCTCTGAACTCATGTTGGAGAACCTCCTTCCTCTTCTTCCCAATGTCGTTTGTGCCTACGTGCAGTACTACTACTGCCGGCTGTTCACCTTCTTTCTCTCGAGGATGCTCAAAATTCGGCTCGTGACATCCTGAACCCTGGCACCAGGGAGGTAACAGGCCATCCTCGTATCTCGTCTGCTGCCACAGAATCTCCTGTCCGCTCCTCGGACAATAGAGTCACCCACCACTAGGGCTCTGCCCGACGTCGGTCTCGGCGGTCGAGTCCCATCTCCAGGATTGGAGCCAACGACGTGTCCGCCGCTCGGACTGGAAACATCGTCTCGGCGAACAGTTCCCAAGATGGCGTACCTGTTACATTAGGCACCGCCATCTGGGTCTTCTGCACTCCACGATTTCCACCCTTTCTCTCCGTCGCACATCTTGGTTCTTCGCGTAACCTCGGCGTGACTACCTCACTGTATGTCCTGTCTAGGAAACTCTCGCTTTCCCGGATGGCTCTGAGCTCATGCAGCTGCTTCTCCAGTGCCCCAACACTGTCCTTTAGGAGCAAAAGCTGGATGCACTTGCCACAGTTGTAGCAGCCAGAGGCTCCATCTGCGTCCCTGGGCTCCCACTTTCTGCAAGCCTCACACTGTCTCATCTGCCCCGACATGTGTTCACCACGTTCCGTCCTCTCAAACGTTATGTGTAGCCTCTCGAGCCAAAGACTCACACGGCACTTCCCTCACACGGCCGCTCCCTCACTGCCGCTCCCTAAGAGTCGTCTTGCTTAAATTGACTGATAAATTGCCTAATTTACCGACTTACCAATTTACAAATCAAATTCCTCCGTTTTAAACTGTTTTCCCCCTCTGACTCACTTCTAACTCTCCTCCCACTCGGGTCAGAGCCAAGCAGTGCTTTTTCCTGCTTCTCTTTGTTGCTGTTACTTCAAAATCCACGGGAGCTCGGAGCTAAGTCTGCCTGTGCTTTGCCTCTCCTTTTCAACTGTTTCCCCCCTCTGACTCACTTCTAACTCTCCTCACACTTGGACTAGAGCCAATCAGTGCTTTCTCCTGCTTCTCTTTGTTGCTGTTTGTTCAAAATCCACGGGAGCTCTGAGTTTGGTTTGTAAATCCGCCTGCAATTTATTGAATCTTCGGGAAGAGATTAAAAAAAACGGGCTTTGCGGTGCTAAGGAATGTGGCTGAGAGGCTGGGAGGCTGTGGAGCAGAGATCGCTAGAGGTGATAGGATCAGAAAGAGTCTGAGCGAATATGGCCACATGTTTGGCTTGTCTGCGAGTTTAGTGACAATGGCCGGGTTATGGTTGAGTGAGAGGAGAGCTGTGCGTTGAGAGAGGTAAGATCAACGTGAGCCAAGATCGTAGATAATTCATCACTATTGATTTCGCGGCATTAGGTCTAAAGAACAAAGACCAGAGTGGGTCAAAGGCCGTCAGGATGAGGCCAAGTGGAGGAGAAATATTGGAGGCGGGGAAACATGTCGTCACTTTGAAGGGTACTCCCTTTCCACAGATAAAGGCCCGGTGACGTGAGCGCCAAAATAATACCTCTATATTATGGCGGCAGGGTGGTGTTGTGAGGATCGGGGGGAGGATCGAGGGTGAAGTTCGATGGAGAAATGATGGGCACTGAGATAGGAGGGGCAATGACGGGTAGTGTAAAGGTGGTGCCATTCCTGAAGTTCCCTGTTGGCAGTGAGAGCAGCGGGACCCAGGAGATTCTGCAGGGCAGTGAGTCCATGTGATGTTGCCGGATCTGGCAAGGTGGAACCCGCTGCAGAGACCAGAGTTTGGAACCAGGATAAGCGGATGCTTCCAGGCTGTTGGTGGCCGGTGGAGAGTCAAGGATCGGCTGAGTCAATGTATGCCTCCCGTCGGCAGACGGTTTGCAGGCAAGGGGCGCCGGTGCGGTCGGCCGGCAAGCAAGGCCAGGGGGCCGCGGTGAAAACAGTGCACATTGGCTGGAACCGGCGGGGTGATGCTGAAGAAGGGGAGGTCTGGACAAAGATTCGACAAGATCCCCCATGCTAGGCCGCTCTGGAATGTTGGATCGCACGGGATCCAAGGAGGTATAGCTGAATGGATAGCAAATTTGCCACATGGAAGGACAGAGAGTGATGGTGGAACGTTGCTTCTCAGGCTGGAGGACTGTGGCTAGTGGTGTGCCTCAGGGTTCGATGCTGGGCCCGTTACTCTTTGTCATCTACTCCAATGATTGGAATGAAAAGATACAGGGCAAGGTTAGCATGTTTGCAGATGATATACAAGAGGATAGTTTTGCAGATAGTGAATATGGCTGTGAAATTTTGCAGCAGGATTTGGATCGATTAGCCAGGTGGGCTGAGGAAAGATTGATGGAATTTAATACGGAGAAGTGTGAGATGTTGCATTTTGGGACGTCGAACAAGAGCAGGACTTACACAGCGAATGGTAGGCCTCTGGGGAGTGTTGTAGAGCAGGGGGGTCGAGGAATGCAGGTGCATGGTTCCTTGAAGGTCGAGTTGCAGGTCGATAAGGTGGTTACAAATGTTTTGGCACTTTGGATTTCATCAGTCACAGTATTGAGTATAGAATTTGCGAGGTCATGTTGCAGTTGTATATACGTTGATGAGACCGCATTTAGAATATTGTGTTCAGTTCTGGGCACCGTTATAGGAAAGATATTGTCAAACTTGAAGGTGAAGGGGAAAATATTTAATGGGAAGGTGACTGGTAACCTTTTCACACAAAGTGTGGTGGGTGTTTGGAACTAGCTCCAAGATGAGATAGTTGAGGCTGGTTCTACTACAACGTTTATAAAAATGTTAGTCAGGTACATGGATAGGACAGGTTTGCAGGTACATGGACCAAGCGTAGGAAGGTGGAGGTAGTGTAGCTGGCACATGATAGCCGGTGTGGTAAAGTTGGACTGTAGGGCCTGTTCCCACACTGCATCACTCTATGACTCTACGATAAGCAACGACGGACTATATGATGGTGGTAGCCGGTGGCGGCAACATCTTCGTGGTACCGGCGGATGAGTGAGACTGGATCTATGTTATCCACTGCCTCGCCCAATCGCTAAACACCAGGAGCAACGTTCACACGTCAATATCCTATAAAACTCACAAATCTATGGAATGTGAGAGCAACCCGGCATGCAAACACCATTCAGACGGCACTGCATGTCAGAATCAAACACGGGAAACTGGCGCTGTGAGCCAACAACTCTACCAGCGCTCCACCCAATGTCGCCTGGGCCTTTCGTAAGAATAAAATTGGTTAATTGCGAGCACGCTGTATTTCAGGGCGTTACTGTATCTGAGAAGGGTCACGACCCCTAACGTCACCCATTTATAGATATTTACAAAATGCTGGATCAAACCCAGCTGATCAGCAGCATCTCTTGCGAACATGGAGAGGCGACTTTTCGGTTCCGAAACCTTGTTCAGTTTGAAGAAGCTTTCCGTCCAGAAATGTCAACTACCTATGTTGTCGAGAGATGCTGCCCGACCTGGTGAATGTCTTCAACATCTTCGGTATAAACCATACAATGTTGTTCCTTGTTATTACGTCAGCTGTCTATCTTCCCCACATACGCTGCCTGACCGGCAGAGGTAGTCCAGCATATTGTGCGCTCTTTACGTAAACGAACATCTGCAGGTACTTGGGTTAAATTACAATAAATTACCCGTCGCTCAATTACATGCAGATTCAATTCTAGCAAGATATCTATCCTGATAATTGCTATTCTATGTCACGTGTTGTGGTTGACAAACAATGAAATCATTCTGCAAATCTGTCTATCCATGATGAACCTGCAGGCTCCTCCTTGCGATCCTGCCGACTGATGCTGTGTGGATTTCGCATGGTCCCCCTGCTCCGCGGGGATTTATTTCGTGGCCAGCTGATCCTCTCCACGGCTTAACGACTCAATTAGTTGACTGAGTAAATTGCCTTAGTCATTAGAGTTCGATTCAAATGGATATGTTGAAAGTGTAGGACGGAACAGTAGATACTGGTTTAAATGCGAGATAGACATAAAAAGCTGCCGTAACTCAGCGGGACTGGCAGCATCTCTGAAGAGAAATAATGGTCGCGTTTCGGGTCGAGCCACTTTTTCATACAGGGTCTCGACCCGAAACGTCACCCATTCCTTCTCTCCTTAGATGTCGCCTGTCCCGCTGGGTTACTCCAGCTTTTTGTGTCTGTCTTCGGATACATTGACTGGGCGTGCGTAGGTTAATTGCTGAATGGATTATCCTGATGTGGATGGTATTGAGTGGAAGGTACTAACGGCCGTTCGGACAGTAAGATGCAATAACACTATTTTAAAGAAGACGTAATTTCGAAAGGAAATTTCAGATTTACCGTGCAATTGATTTGGAAATTAAAATGAATCTTCTCTTAAACACATTTTTAAATTCCTCCCTGAATTTTTTCTGGGACATCCCATAAATAAAGGTGTTGGTGCAAGCACTCAGGGCTCTCAGCATGTATCCGGACAATTCTGCAATGGTGAATGGTTCGTTGTAATTTAACCCTAAAAGATGAACGTCCAGGAAGTTTACACTCATGAAACACACGAACGTCACCATCCACAGTAGTACGAAGTTACCGGATATGGCCAGCAATAGAATGATGGATTTCTTTCGGTTCTCCACCTCCTGATCTGACCCGCTATCGGCCTTATTATCCTGTCGGAGACCACGCCTCACTCTATTAGCGTGTATAATGTGTTTGATTGTCAGGGCGTTGAGTAGAATAATCAGTAACATTGGTATAACTGGGGTTAAAATGGTTTCGAACACAGAAAGTGCAGCCCATATCGGTGAGGTGTAGACATCTGATGATACCCAACAGTACCAAGCCACGTTGTCAATTATGTACAGAGGTACGAGGAAAATATATAGTGGAATATTTTGAATAATACTTAAGATACACGTTACTGTTATCACCACAGCCGCAGTTTTCTCAGTACAATATTTAGCTCGTAAATTCTGATTACAAATAGTGATAAATCGATCGAAGGTGAACGTCACCGTTAGTCAGACAGAGCAATCAATGGAAATACAATTAAACAAAATACGAAGCTTACAAATGTGAGATAGGTTGTGGAATGAATACGGATAATAGGCACCTGCCATCTCTGAAAGAATTACCTCGAAGATCAGAACCATTAGATCAGCTCCGGCCATGGATACCAGGTAGCGGGTGATACATTTGGAGAGTCCACACTTTCCTCGGGAGAGAATGACGATTGCCAACAGGTTTGCTATAGAAAAGACGAAATTAAAACCAATGACCATCTTGGATTGTTCAAGGAGCATGTTACTTTGACACTTCTTGTAACGAACGTGAGTGGATCATTTGAATCTATATCTCAGATCGAGATGTCGGCACAGGTGTCTACAGCGAGAGGAATGCCAGTATAAATCGCAGAATGATTTCAGGGTGCGCATGTGATTGCAAATGTTTCATTCAATTTACACCTCTGTTTACATAGAAACATAGAAACATAGAAAATAGGTGCAGGAGTAGGCCATTTGGCCCTTCGAGCCTGCACCGCCATTTGATATGATCATGGTTGATCATCCAACTCAGTATCCCAACCCTGCCTTCTCTCCATACCGCCTGATTCCTTTAGCCACAAGGGCCACATCTAACTCCCTCTTAAATATAGCCAATGAACTGGCCTCAACTATCTTCTGTGGCAGAGAATTCCACAGATTCATCACTCTCTGCGTAATCTCCGGCCCAATTTGCTTTACAAGACGTACAATTCTTACCATCCGTTTCCCTCAAAGCAAATGGAGAGCAATCCTGATAGCTCCAGCGTCCCAGGTTCGATACTGATTGCTGGAATTGTTTGTGTGGAGTTTGCACCTTCTCCCTGTGTAGGTTCAATACCTTGTCTTCCCTTCAATGCCGAGTCTTGCCTTTGAATTCAATACCATGCATTGCAATTCCATTCACTGCCTTGCTTTGCTTTCAATGCCCTGCTTTGCCTCCCCTGCAATTCATTGCCTTGGCGTCAAGGATTGCATTCAATGCCTTGCCTGGCTTTGCCTTTAATACGCGCGCTCAATGACGTCTTGCATTTAATGCATTGCCTTCGATGCCTTCCCTTATGCTGCCGTAAAAGCCTTAACATCAACGCCTGCCTTGTCTTAGAAACATAGGGACATATAAAATAGCTGCAGGAGTAGTCCATTCGGCCCTCCGAGCCCGCACCGTCATTCAATATGATCACAGCAGTCTCCAGGTCCGGACAGGATATTCCCTGGGACATTGAGGGAAGTTAGTGTAGAAATAGCAGGGGCTATGACAGAAATATTTCAAATGTCATTAGAAACGGAAATAGTGCCGGAGGATTGGCGTACTGCGCATGTTGTTCCATTGTTTATAAAGGGTTATAAGAGTAAACCTAGCAATTATAGACCTGTTAGTTTGACGTCAGTGGTGGGCAAATTAATGGAAAGGATACTTTCCATTAATATATATAAGCATCTGGATAAACAGGGTCTGATTAGGAACAGTCAACATGGATTTGTGCCTGGAATGATGAGGGTAAAGCAGTGGATGTGGTATACATGGGCTTCAGTAAGGCCTTTGACAAGGTTCCTCATGCAAAGTTAGTTAAGAAGGTTCAATTGTTGGGCTTTAATGGTGGAGTAGCAAGATGGATTCAACAGTGGCTGAATGGGTGATGCCAGTGAGTAATGGTGGATGGCTGTTTGGCAGGTTGGAGGGCGGTGACTAGTGGGGTGCCACGGGGATCTGTGTTGGTTCCATTGTTGTTTGTCATGTACATCAATGATCTGGATGATGGTGTGCTAAATTGGATTAGTAAGTATGCAGATTATACTAAAATAGTTGGTGTTGTGGATAATGAAGTAGATTTTCAAAGTCCACAGAGACATTTAGGCCATTTGGAAGAGTGGGCTGAAAGATGGCAGATGGAGTTTAATGCTGATAAGTGTGAGGTGCTACATCTTGGCAGGACAAAGCAAAATAGGACGTAAATGGTAAATGGTAGTGAATTGAGGAAGCAGTTGAAAAATAGAGGGATTTAGGAATAACTGTGCACAGTTCCCTGAAGGTGGAATCTCGTGTAGGTAGGGTGGTAAAAAAGCTTTTGGTGTGCTGGCCTTTATAAATCAGAGCATTGAGTATAGAAATTGGGATGTAATGTTAAAATTGTACAAGGCATTGGTGAGGCCAATTCTGGAGTACTGTGTACAATTTTGGTCGCCTAATTATAGGAAGGATGTCATCAAAATAGAGAGAGTACGGAGGAGATTTACTAGAATGTTGCCTGGGTTTCAGGAACTAAGTTACAGAGAAAGGTTGAACAAGTTAGGTCTTTATTCTTTGGAGCGCAGAAGGTTAAGGGGGGATTTGATAGAGGTCTTTAAAATGATGAGAGGGATAGACAGAGTTGACGTGGATAAGCTTTTCCCAATGAGAGTAGGGAAGATTCAAACAATAGGACATGACTTGAGAATTAAGGGACAGAAGTTTAGGGGTAACATGAGGGGAACTTCATTACTCAGAGAGTGGTATCTGTGTGGAATGAGCTTCCAGTGGAGGAGGTGGAGGCAGGTTCGATTTTATCATTTAAAAATAAATTGGATAGTTATATGGACGGGAAAGGAATGGAGGGTCAGAGTGCAGGTAGATGGGACTAGGGGAGAATAAGTGTTCGGCACGGACTAGATGGGCCGAGATGGCCTGTTTCCGTGCTGTAATTGTTATATGGTTATATGGTTATATGTTAACCCTCATGCCACCAACATCACAATTCCCCATACATTGACCTCCCAAAGTGCAACACTTCCTAGTCGCTGGGAGTAAAATCGGCTGCAGTTTATTGAATCGTGGGGAGCAGGTAGACATGGACTGTGCAGGTCTGGTGGGGGGGGGGGGGGTGTACCCGGACGTGGCGTCGAAGGACGAGAAGCCGAAGCAAAGAAGTGGGAGCCAAATAACCGAACGGAAACGAAGCCGAAACGCCGAATAACCGAAAGCATACAAAGCCGAAACGCCAACTAACCGAAAGGGTGGGACGTCTAAAAGCAAACTCACCGAATCGCCGCTCGGCAGAAAAGTCAAATAATGGACATGACGTCGCGGAGGGCGGGATTTGTCAGCGATTGGTCCAGACTCCTGCGTCCATCACATCACTGGCTGGTGGAGACGGGAGGGAGGGTTGTCATTTTCCCACACAAGCCATAGATGACTGGGCATTCGGAACCGGAGCACCAAGTTGTAAGCGGCCGAAGGAGCGCATCCCTCGGGCCAGCCCCCAGTCTCCCACGGCCCCCGGCGACGTCATGTCCGTTATTTGACTTTTCTGCAGAGCGGGCATTCGGTGAGTTGGTTTGTAGGCGACGCAGTCTTTCGGTGAGTTGGTGTTTCGGCATAGCAGACTTTCGGTGAGTTTGCTTTGAGTCGTCCAACCCTTTCGGTTAGTTGGCTTTTAGGCGTCCCACCGTTTCGTTTAATTGGCAGTTCGGCTTCGTACGCTTTCGGTTACTGTGCTTTTCGGTTTATTGATGTAATGCATCTTGTTGACAAACTATGTCATATAACCATATAACAATTACAGCACGGAAACAGGCCATCTCGACCCCTCTAGTCCGTGCCGAATACATAATCTCCCCTAGTCCCATATACCTGCGCTCAGACCATAACCCTCCATTCCTTTCCCATCCATATAACTATCCAATTTATTTTTAAATGATAAAAACGAACCTGCCTCCACCACCTTCACTGGAAGCTCATTCCACACAGCTACCACTACCGGAACGGTTTCGTTTCCGTTCGGTTATTTGGCCTCTACTTCTTTGCTTCGGCTTCTCGTCCTTCGTCGCCACGTCCACGCACGGAGAAAAGGAAGCTACAGATTGTTGGTTATTGAGGAGAGCTACAAATCGTGTAAAACGCTGTTATTATGTCGGGCTGTGGCATCATTGACAGTCCGGAGTCCCCTTCCAGAGGAAAGTGTTTCAAAGTTCGTGGCCAGGTTGAGAGGGGTCAGAGTTGATCTTACTGGTTCGCTTCCTGGTCCTTGCAGTGTACGTTCTTCAATGGAAGGAAGGTTGCAGCCTTCTCAGCTGATCGGACGATTCGCTGCAGCCTCCGGATGTCGTGTTGAGCCAAATTCAACCATGATGGAGAAGGTGAGTTCAGACTCTACGATGGCCGCATGGTACTGGAACACCATTGCCTGTGGCAGATTGTGCTTCCTCAGCTGCCGCAGGAAGTACATCGTCCGTTGTGCGTTTTTGACGGTGGTGGCCCCCCCATTTAAGGTCCTTGTAGGTGATGGTTCTCACGAGCTTAAAATACTCCACAGATGTGACTGCGGTGTTGTTGATGGTGAGTGGGGTGAGTGGACGTGGAGCTCTCCTAACGTCTACAATCAATTCCACTGTCTTAAGAGCTCCAGTTGTTGCGATGGCACCAGGACGCCAGATGTGACACTCCCTGTCTGTAGGCAGATTCCTCCCCATCGTGAATCAGTCCAATCAGGGTTGTGTCGTCGCAAACTTGAGAAGCTTGACAGAGATGTCAGTGGAGGTGCAGTCATTGGTGTAGAGATAATAGAGAGGTGAGATTACGCAGCCTTGCGGTGCTCTGATGCTGAGGGTTTGCGGGTCCGAGATGTGCTTTCCCAGCCTCACATGCTGCTTCCTGTCTGTCAGGATGCTGGTGATCCAGCGACAGGGTGGACCAGGCACAGTCTACTCGGAAAGTTTGGAGTGAAGTAGCTCTGGCACAATGGTGTTGAATGCAGATCTAAAATCAACAAACAAAATCCTCGCATAGGTCCGCCGGCGATCCAGGTGCGATCAAAACGCAATCTACCCATAGCGGAACGAGCTGCATAGTGTCTTCTTGAAAATTGGAATAGCGATCACTGTTTAGCTTACCCTTACAAGTAGCCGTAAAGGAACAAACTATTCAAATGTCATCTTCCATTACTCAGTGTGTCGTCAACTTTGCAGTCTACTTGGCAGGAGCAAATATATTTTAAACGTTGATTCCTTGGCAGACTGTGGCTGGAATTGTGATTTATGTCCTGTTTGAAACTTCGGTCAGCCATCCTCAGCTCCAGTAAAGACGCGATTGCGCAGGAAGGGGCGGACCGGCCCGGGAAGTGACAGGGGAAGAGAGGAATCCAAGCGGCGCTGAACGGCAGGAGAAGAGATCGATCTGCTCTCGCGCGGTTTTTAAGAATTTATAAACCTCGCTAACTTTTATGACCGATCGGAACACAGGAGAATTGTGAGTGAACTAGCGCTACGCCATCCGTTTTTGCGCAAATAGAAAGACCGCACAAACCGGAACATAACAAGATCAGTATTTTAGACTATGTGGGACCCGTTGGGACCGTCAAATGGGAGGCCGGGACCCCCAACGCAACCCATTATTGCAATATTGTGGATGTGCGGGGGGGGGGGGGGAGGTGTGGGGAGGGAGAAGTGTGGGGGGGAGGACGGATGTGGAGAGGGGGTGTGAGGGAGGAGGAGTGTGGGGGAGAGGGGTATGGGGAGATGGGGTGTGTGAGGGGTTGTGAGGGAGGGGTGTGGGTGAGCGGGGGTTAGGGAGGGTGGGTGGGGAGGGGGTTGTAGGGGATGGGTGTGTGTAGGGGAGAGTTGTGTGGGGGATGGGGTGAGTGTTTGGGATGGGGGTTGTGGGGGAGGGGGTGGGGGATATGTGGGGGAGGTGTGTGTGGGGCGGGGAAGGTGGGAGAAGTTGTGTGAGGGAGTCTCCCTTGTGGGGTTAGGGGAGGGAGTGTATGTTGGAGGGGGTGAGGTGTCGCGGGGGTGAATGGAGGGAGGGGTGTTATGAGGGCTCAGCGGCTCCGGACTCACTCATCGGCTCCACTACCTGGCGCATGTCGCACTCAGTGGCTCACAGCTCCAGCTGCACTCATGGGCACCGGCTTGGCGTGGTGGTCGTCGCCCCCGCCCGCGAACACAGCAGCCCTCGATCACAGCAAACCCCGTCCGCGAATACAGCAGCACCCGCTCGCGAATACAGCAGCACCCTCCCGAAATCCGTTACTTCAGCTTTATTCTCCCCGCGGTGATTTACAGCGGGTGCCGGAAGGGGACGTCGCCGTCCCGGTGGATAACAGACCAATAACTTTTGTAATATTTAGCCGATTGGAATAAAACTTGATGCACTTGCTGTCCAGCGCCTACTCCACTGAGAGTCAAGTCACAACTAAACTGGATTAAAAAACGATCCTCATATTCCGCTGGCGTACAACCCAAAGTTATTATCATTGAAACCTCTAGATTTCTGTAATCACTAACAACTCCACTCACCCTCCACTTTCACTCCCATATCGCCATATGTCTCTCCTCCTCTACCACCACCTACACGCGCAACTCTTTTTCCCCATCGCCTCGCCATCCACTTACATTCATTATTGCGACTTCACAATTCGCAACAATTCAATCCTTCTGATTCACACATTTCTTCCATCCGTTGTCTTTTCCATGGCATTTTTCTTTCAAGGCTCCTTGACTTGTGCTCAGCTATTTTTCATAGCATACACATCGTTCCCCTATGCTGCGATGGCGCCAGGTTTCGGTCCGATCGGTTGTCTAATGTAAAAGGTAGCACGTGCGCAGGTCGATCTCCTCTCCTGCCGTTCAGCGCCGCCTAGATTGGTGTTTTCTCTTGTCGCTCCGCGGACGGTCCGCCCTTTCCGGCCCCATCACGTCTTTACTGGAGCTGAGGATGACCGGCGGAGGTTTCCATCCGGACACAATTTTTGGAGGGACGGGAAACGGTCCAGCCCTGCGCGGGAAATGTCGCCAAACGGAAAGCGGAGAATCTGAACCCGGCGGAGGTGAACGACCAGCGACCAACGACAGTTCTGTGACCCCAGCTCTAGCCCATTACCCTCTGGTCCTCCTCGCTGGCTCCTGTCCCGCTCCCTCGTGAAACCACTCTACCCCACAATCCCCGTCTTTTCTTCGAGCTCTCTCCTCCCCCCGGCCCCCACACCCCCTCACCCCCTACCCCCCCCCCCCCCGTCCACACACCTCTCCATACCTGCGCTCTCGCATCCCCTCCCCCCGCCATAGATCCCGCCCACCTCCCCCCCCCCCCCACGCGCCAACACGGTCCCGCCCACACACCACAATCTCCCCGTTCACACATCCCCCTCTCCCCCGGCCACAAAATCCCCTCAACCCCCACCCCCACATACACCGACCACACATACACACCGACCCACAGCCACCGCCCACACCCACCTCGCCCACCCACCCCCTCCCCCAACAACCCCCCACAGCCCACACACCCGTCTCACCGCCGCACAAACAACCCCCCCCCCGCCAACACAATCCGCCCACACACCCGCCCGAAGCCGTGCCGCCCCCAGCTGCAGGTTGCTCCACACCGACAGCCACCGCGAGAAGCAGTCCTCCTTCCCCGGCTGCAAGAGACGCAACGAGAAAAAAAGGACTGAATTATCCTAATTTTTAACGTTTGAATTGTTGTTATATTTTAAGTTATTCACATTTTAAGCTTTAATAAATACCTTTTCCACTTGCTTGCCCGACAGTTGCGCCTGCGCAGTAATACCTGTGTGTTCTACATCACAGTGTGAACCCATTGGGCGGGTTGGGAGAGCCGCGAAAAGTGGATGGTGGGAGAGGGGTTGACAAGGGATTCAGTGAATGCAGGACGCTCCCCCCCCCCCCCCCCCCCCCCCCACCGGCCCACGCAGTGCCGGATTTAGATGCAGAGAGGCCCTAAGCTGTTCCACTTGTGAGGCCCCCAGCGACCGGACAGCCATGGCTGCCAAATCTCCCACAATTCAAAGCGAGAGAGAAAGTGCCCAGCGTGGACCAGTTACCGTTGCAGTGCGTATGCGCAGGGCGGCCGATGGTGTGCTGGCCGTGGTTGTGCGCATGTGCAAGGCGCTTATATTTTGGAAATGTACACCCCTTTTTTTCAAATTTTTCGGGGGGCCCCCTAGAAAGTGGGGGCCCTAAGCTATAGCTTGTTTAACTTATACGTAAATCCGGCACTGGACCCACGACAGCCCCCGACTGAAGCCGCCACCCTACCCCGGCTGCAGGACGACGTCCCACCGCCATCGTCCTTCAACAGCCCCCGCATGAAGCCGTCCCCGTCCGCCGGCTGAAGGACGCCGCCACCACCCCCACCGGGACCCGATAGCCTCCGCCTGAAGTCGTCCCCATCCCCAGGCTGCAGGACGCTCTCCCCCGCCCTACAAAGGACCCAGACAGTCCCCAGCTGAAGTCGTCCCCTCCGCCGGATATAGGACCCCCCCCGGCCACAGACAGAAGCCGTCCACAGCTGCATCCCCCCTCCCCCCCCCCCCCCCCGGTGCCCACCTGTTGCCCTCCCGTCCCCAGCTTCCGGACTTCCCCTCCCCCCATCACCCGCCTGAAGCCGCCCCAGCTGCAGGATACTTCCCACCGATCCTCGCCTGAAGCCGTGGGGAGCGGCAGCGGTAGACCGCGGCAGCGACAGGCCAGGGCCACGGCAGCAGTAGGCCAGAAAAGCGATAGGCAGCGGCAGCGGTAGGCCACGAACGACATGGATAGGTCACCGTATCTCCCGTCTGAAACTGTACCCCTCCCACAACGGCCCCGAACAGCCGCCTGCTGAAGCCGTCCCCCTCCCCCGCTGCAGGACGCCCCCCGCCTAAAGCCGTCCCGTACCCAGCTGCAGGATGCTCCACATCGCTCCCCGTCTGAAGCGGCAGCGGTAGGCCACTACAGCGATAGGCCAAGACAACGGAGGGCCACGGTAGCGATAGGCTGCGGCAGTGGTAGGCAGCGGTAAGCCACGGAAGCGGCAGGGGGAGACAGCGGCAGGGGTAGGCAGTTGTAGGCTACGGCAGTGGAATGCTACGGCAACGGTAGGCCACGGTAGCGCTCGTCAACCGGCCCCCGACAGGCCGTCCCCTTCCCCGGCTGCAGGACGCCCTCCCCACCAGCACCCCACAGCCCCTGTCTCAAGCCGTGCCCTTGAAAGTTATTCACATTTCAAGCATGTAGCGGGTGAGGGGGGGGGGGTGCGTGGAAGGCAAGAGACGGAGTGGGGGTGGGGTTGGTGAGAGGAGGAGGGGGTATCCGGGGCGTCACAATGGGAACACGTCAGCCGCGCATGGACAGTCAAAGGCTATGGGTAGCTGGTGAAATATTGTATTGGGGGAACGGGTGAGTGGTGGAATATTGCGTTGGGAAATGGGTTGCGTTCAAGTCAAGTCAAATCAAGTCAATTTTATTTCAATAGCACAATTAAAAACAACTCTCGTTGACCAAAGTGCTTTAAATCAATGCAGGTACTCACGTGCAACATACAATGGTACATTGATCTAACAATACAAACATAAATACATACATACAGCGCTCCCTCAGAGGACCTCAAGAAACGCTTGTGAGAAGAAATAGGTTTTAAGCCTAGACTTAAAGGAGTCGATGGAGGGGGCAGTTCTGATGAGAAGAGGGTTGCTGTTCCACAGTCTAGGTGCTGCAACCGCAAAGCCGCGGTCGCCCCTGAGCTTAAACCTGGATCGCGAGATAGTCAGTAGCCCGAAGTCGGCCGACCTGAGGGACCTGGAGGTAGAATGGTGGGTTAGAAGTTTTTGATATAGATGGGGGCAAGCCCGATAAGGGCTTTGTATATATATAGGAGAAGCTTGAAATTGATTCTGTACCGTACTGGGAGCCAGTGGAGAGAGGCCAGAATCGGGGTGATGTGGTCCCTTTAACGGGTAGTCATCAGAAGTCTCGCTGCGGCGTTTTGGACCAATTGCCGGCGTTTTGGACCAATTGCGTTGGGGGTGCCCAGGCCTCCCGTGTGCCTGCGACACAACGGGCCCCACTTGGTCTAGTGTATAATAAATACAGACACAGGAAATCTAAAAATTAGAACTAACCGGAAACTGATAGACGATATGATGAAAAACTAGCTTCTTCCAGCTTCGGACAATAGCTAAAATAAAACAATTCCTCATGTCTGATGACCTCGAAAAGATCATCCACACATTTATCTCCTCCCGCCTAGATTACCGCAACTCCCTCTACACTGGCATCAGCCAATCTTCCCTGTCCCGCCTGCAACTGGTCCAAAACGCCGCTGCGAGACTCCTGACGGGCAGCCGAAAAAGGCACCCCATCACGCCGATCCTGGCCTCTCTCTGTGCGGTTCCGAATACATTTCAAGACCCTTCTTTATGTCTACAAAACCCTTAACGGGTTTGCCCCCACCTACATCAAAAGTCTGCTTACCCGCCACACCACCTCCAGGTCCCTCAGATCGGCCGAATTGGGGTTACTGAACATCCCGCGGTCTAGGCATAAGATCAGGGTCGACCGCGCCTTTGCGGTTGCGGCTCCTAGACTGTGGAGCAGCATCCCTCTTCCCATCAGAACTGCCCCCTCCATCGACTCCTTCAAGTTGAGACTTAAAACTAATCTTTACTCTCAAGCCTTTCTTGATGTCCTCTGAGTGAGGGCTATATGTATGTATTTATGTATGTACTTAATCTATGAACCAATGTTGTATAATGTTAGTACCTCCACCAATGTACAGCACTTTGCTCAACGAGAGTTGTTTTTTAAATGTGCTGTAGAAATAAAAGTGACTTGACTTGATGAAGGTGTTGCGACGCGTCATATTCAATCGTTCTACAGATTTTGGTTGGCTTCTTCGTGATTCAGATATTTTATCCAAGTATTTATAGAAATAGTGCGATTTAATGAAAATTGCTTCCAAATTTCAGCCACAGTCTGCCCAGGTGTAGAAGTATAAATTAACGTTTAAAATGTATTTGCTTCGGTCACGTAAACTCCAAAGCTGACGACACACTGAGTAATGGAAGATGACATTACAGTAGGTTGCTCCTTTTTGACTGGACCAGTATTCCAATTTTCATGAAGGCACTTTGCAGCTCGATACGCTATGGGTAGACCGCATTTTGATGATAGCGTGAAGTTATGCTCGCCCTCTTCCAGCAATAAATTGGAAGCTATGAAGTGAGTGCAGTACACGTTTATCAGAATGCTTCCTGGGTTGGACAGGTACAAGGATGCAGAACAAACTTGGATTGCTTCCTCTGGAATGTCGAAGAGTGGTCGAAAAGGCTGATAGCACATCGGCCCTTATCACTCAGAGCATAGAGTGTAGAAGTTGAGATGTCATGTTGCAGTTTTATAGGACGTTGGTGAGACCGCATTTAGAATATTGTGCTCAGTTCTGGGCACCATGCTATAGGGAAGACATTGTCAAGCTTGAAAGGGTTCAGAGAAGATTTACGAGGATGTCGCCAGGACAAGAGGGTGTGATCTGTAGGGAGAGGTTGAGTAGGCTAGCTCTCTATTCCCTGGACCGCAGGAGGATGAGGCGCGATCTTATAGAGGTGTACAAAATCATGAAAGGAATAGATCGGGTAGATGCACACAGTCTCTTGCCCAGAGTAGGGGAATCCAGGACCGGAGAACAAAGGTTCAAGATGAAGAGGAATATATTTAATAGGAATTTGTGGGGTAACTTTTTCACACAAA
Organism: Amblyraja radiata; assembly: GCF_010909765.2. NCBI lineage: Eukaryota > Metazoa > Chordata > Chondrichthyes > Rajiformes > Rajidae > Amblyraja > Amblyraja radiata. Next base: position 21,068,458 of record NC_045985.1, on the reverse strand, counting down.
GGATGGTGGGTGCATGCAACCAGCTGCCATGTGAGATAGTTGAGGCTGGTTCTATCTCAACGTTTAAGAAACAGTTAGGCAGGTACCTTGATAATGCAGGTTTGGAGGGATATTGACCAAGCGCGGGCAGGTGAACTAGTGTAGCTGGGACATGTTGGTCAGTGTGTGTAATTTTGGCCGAAGGTCCTGTTTCCAAACTGTATCACTCTATGGCTCGATTGAAGGGAGATCTTGGAGGTCACGCGGAGAACGCACAAACTCGTACATACAAACACCCGCAGTCGGGATCGAACCCGGGTCTCCGACGCTGCATTCGCAGTAAGGCACACACTCTACCGCTGCGCCACTGTGTGTATACCGCCGTGTATAGGGAATCAGAAACATTTTCCAATGTGGAAGGGATTAGAGGGCACATGTTTGGTGGACTTAACATCGGAGCGGATACCTTGCCTGGTATCGCTCCCACCGCGAACTTACGATCAAGCGCTCGCAGTCTCGGGTGAGGCCGAGTGGGGAGCTCCAACGCCGCGGAAGGCTCGACCAGCCCCGACGCGAGGTTCGATCGCCCGGCGCCGGGGAGCTGACTTCCCCCCGATGCAGGAGATGATCGCCTCGAGGAGGAGGGCCCGAACGCCGCCGGTTACGGGAGTCAAGATGATCCCGTCGACGGAATCCTCGAGGCCCCCGACCGAGGAAGAACAAAAGGAAGGACTTGAACTTTATTTCGCCTTCCATCACAGTGAGGAATGTGCAGGAGTCACTGTGGTGGATGTTCATGTTAAAATGTGTTTTGAGTGATCTGTTGCTTTTAATTGTATGACTGACCTGGCCAATGAAATTCCTCGTATGTTGCAAAAATAAAGTGTAATTCTGATTCTGATTCTGATTCTGATTCTGATTCTGATTCTGATTCTGATTCTGATTCTGATTCTGATTCTGATTCTGATTCTGATTCTGATTCTGATTCTGATTAAGGCGAGAGGAACAAATGTTGAAGGGGACACGCTGCAAGATATTTTACAGAGAGTTGCCTGAAACTGCAACGCGGAACGCAGGTGTAAGAGTGGCGTTTACTGTGTTTAGATGAGAACATGGACCTGTATGGATAACTCAACATTATATTTCTGCAGGGAAGAACGAACGCATTTGGAGCAATATATGTAGATTCTTACTTATAATTCACTTTATTTGTCTAAATATTGTATTAAAATATTGATTTAGCAGAATATCCGACTTTGCTGGCAGTTATTACGTAATTCCATAATTAGCCAGCAGCAAACGTGATCTGGAAAACAATTGTTTGTTTAAATGACCTGCACTAATTCCAATTAATTTCGCTTGCTTATGCGTCATGTGGTTTCTCTGGAGAATCAGCTGCCAACTTTAAATGTAAGCGACCTGTCAGACCAGTGTCAGGAAACGTGGATTATCTCTGGGCATGGAACTGCCGGTACTCAACCAGGTAGAGAACATTTTCTACCCTATCCTTGCTATCATTGGTGTTCCTGGTAAGCCCCTTATTATTTTCTACCGAAGTTTCGCCGTCTAGCCGTTACTGGAAAAATATGCAACTAATCAAACTGCAACTGATGCTGATGAATGTAAGCCTGTGAAATACATCTCAATGCGATTTACAGGTACCTCTATATCCAATACATTTGAACTGAGATAATCATCTAACGCTCTTTGTGTTAAAGCTGATGCTCCGTTCTGTCTGCAGATTGAAGGATTTAACATAAGGTATGGCGCTGGAGTCCAATAAAACCAATTAGACGATATTCTTTACGTATCACATTCCTCTGTGATCAAGAAGTCACAATTGCTCTGAATTGATTGAATTGTTGGAAATATTTTAGAGTTGCTCATATGGCGAGGTTTGTGAATTCTTAGCAGAACACGATAAAATAGGCCGAAGTCAACATTGTTTTGTGAATGGCTGATCTCCGTGACGAACCTGTTGGAATTCTTTGAAGAAGTACATAGCAGGATAGACGAAGGGACGTCATCGGTTGTGGCTTACCTGCATTTTCCACAGGCCTTTGATAAGGTGTCGTAGGTGAGACATACACAGGTTGAGACACCACGGTATTGGATGGAAGATACTTTCATGAGTAGCAGTTTGGCTGAATAGCAGAAGACAGAGAACGGAAATAAAGGGAACTTTTTCTGGCTGGATGCGAGTGATAGCGGAGTTCCCCACGGGTCGGTGCTGGAGCCGCTACTCTTCACGTTGTATATTAATGATTTGGACGAGGAGATACAAGGCTTTGTGGCCAAGTTTGCGGATGATACACAGAGAGATGGAGCGGCAGGTTGTGTAGAGATAGCAGGGAATTTGCAGAAATACTTTGACAGGTTGGGAGAGTTTGCTGAGGAATGGCAGATGAAATACCGCTAATAAAATACAGAGTCGTGCATTTTTGTAGTAGGAATAAAGGCAGGTACTCTCCTCTATGATGAGATAATTTAAAAAAACCGAGGTGGAGAAGGATAGAGAGTATTGGTGCAGGATTCAACCAAACGTTTGCAAATTGAATTTGTAGTACAGAAAGCGAGTGGAGTACTCGCATTTATTTCGAGAGGGCTAAGATAGCAAAATATCGATATCATGCTAATCTGCCCCTATACCTACAAGAGTAGGGGCGCCGTCCTATGGCTGCCTAGCCTGCAGCTGTCTGTTTTTTTTCGTCTCTTTTTCTTATTTTTAGTTAGTTTGGTGTTTTGGTTTGAGGAGTTCTAGCTTTTTATGTGTGGGGGAGGGGAGGGGAAAACTAATTTTCAGGGTCCCTACCTGGTCGGAGATGCGGTTTTTCTCCGGGCTGCGCTTCGACCCGTCCCAGCGGCCTACCGGCGGGCCTGGAGCGTTGTCTCCTGAGGGGACCGTCTGGAGCTTCGGCATCGGCGGCAGCGGCGGCACCGGCTCAGTACCGGCGGCGGCACCGACGGCGGCAACGGCTCAGCACCGGCGGCGGCGGCACCGGCTCAGCAGAGGCGTCGGCACCGGCTCAGTACCGGCGGCGGCACCGGCTCAGCAGCGGCGGCGGCACCGGCTCAGCGCCGGCGACGGCACCGGCTCAGCTCCGGCGGCGGCACCGGCTCAGCGCCGGCGACGGCACCGGCTGAGCACCGGCGACGGCGGCGGAGCTATGGGGTCGGAGGACGGCGGTGACTTCGCTGAACTGGAGCTGGGTCCGTTGCGGAGCTGCGGGGCTGTGGAGAGGCTGCGGGCGGCGGCGCTGAACTTTCCATTCGGCGCGGCCCTGTCGGCCCCGGAAGCCACGGTCTCGAGTAAGGAGGCCCGACTATGGGTGGACTTGGGGATGGGACTGGACTATGTGCCTTTATGTTTTGATGTTGAAACTATCTTTTATTGTTATGTTGTAATCTTTTTTTATGTGCTGCATGGCAAAAATAATTTCACTGCACCGAAAGGAGTATGGTGTACAATTTTGGTCGCCTAATTATAGGAAGGATGTCAACAAAATAGAGAGAGTACAGAGGAGATTTACTAGAATGTTGCCTGGGTTTCAGCAACTAAGTTACAGAGAAAGGTTGAACAAGTTAGGGCTTTATTCTTTGGAGCGCAGAAGGTTAAGGGGGGACTTGATAGAGGTTTTTAAAATGATGAGAGGGATAGACAGAGTTGACGTGGAAAAGCTTTTCCCACTGAGAGTAGGGAAGCTTCAAACAAGGGGACATGACTTGAGAATTAAGGGACTGAAGTTTAGGGGTAACACGAGGGGGAACTTCTTTACTCAGAGAGTGGTAGCTGTGTGGAATGAGCTTCCAGTGAAGGTGGTGGAGGCAGGTTCGTTTTTATCATTTAAAAATAAATTGGATAGTTATATGGATGGGAAAGGAATGGAGGGTTATGGTCTGAGCGCAGGTATATGGGACTAGGGGAGATTATGTGTTCGGCACGGACTAGAAGGGTCGAGATGGCCTGTTTCCGTGCTGTAATTGTTATATGGTTATATGGTTATATGTGACCAAAATAAAATTTTGACTTTGAAATTTGAACTTTAAGAAGGCATTGGTCATGCCGCATTTGGAGTATTATGAGCAGATCTGTGTGCCATATCTCAGGAAGGAAGCGCTGGCAGTGGAGAGAGTCTAGAGGAGGTTTACTAGAATGTTCCCAGGAATGATCGGGTTAACATGAGCGTTTGAAGGCACTGAGCCTGTACACGCATTAGTTTAGAAACCCGAGGGGGTCTCTCATTGAAACTTGCAAAATAGTGAAAGGCATGGATACCGTGGATGTGTCGAGGATGTTTCCACTTGTGGGGGAATCTAGGACAAATGTCCACAGCCTCACAATTAAAGGACGTACATTTAGGAATGAAATAATAATGGGTTGTGTAGGCAGACGTTGGTGAACCTGAGGAATTCGTGGCCACACATGGCTTTGGAGGCCGTCAACGTATATTTTTAAGGCTGGGATTGACATACTTTCTGATTAATAAGGGTGCCATGAGATATGAGGCGAAGGAAGATGAATGGGGTTGAGAGGGAAAGATAGATCAGCCATGATTAAATGGAGGAGTAGTCGATGGGCCGAATGGCTCTACTCTTCTCCTAAAACGTATGGACAAATTACTATATCCGTCAGACTTAGTTTTAAAACCACGGTACCCCTTGAGTCAGCAAATCCGGTAATGACCTCGGCGGAAGTTAAACAGAAAATGCTCGAGTAACTCTGCTTGTCCGTCAGGCAGGATCTCTGGATAAAAAATGATAAATGATGATTCGGGTAGAGACCATTTATCCTGATGTACGTCGCCGCAGAATTTTGGTAATCATTAGTTTGTGAATTGCATATTTAATATATTTGTTTCAGATTCAGAGATGTTTGTGCAATGAAATGAGACACGTTGCAGAATTAAATAATCCGTTCACTTTCGTACAAAGAAATGTCTAACTAATGTCTTCCACGAACATTCAATGTTGGTAAATTTATGTTCGTACTTTCTACAGCTAACCTGTTGGCCATCGTCATTCTCTCCCGGGGAAAGTGTGGTCTCTCCAAAGGGATCACCCTCTACCTGGTATCCATGCCCGTAGCTGATTTAATGGTTCTGATCTTCGAGGTAATTCTCTACGAGATTAATGATGGCTATTTTCCTTATTCATTCCTGAACTTAACGACCATTTGTACTCTGATCATAATCATTATTATGACTTCCATTGATTGCTCGGTCTGGCTAACCGTAGCGTTCACCTTCGATCGATTTGTCACCATTTGTAATCTCAAGTTACGAGCAAAATATTGCACCGAGAAAACTGCGTCTTTAGTGATAGCAGTGACGTGTATCTTAAGTTTTATTCGAAATGTCCCGATGTATTTCGCCTATGAACCTCGAGAAATAATTGACAACGTACATTGGTCCTGTTCCATAATCGCAGATTTCTTTACCTTACCGATATGGGTAGCATATTACTCGGTCCAACCCATTATAACCCCATTTGTACAATTTCTACTGATCATTCTCCTCAACGCTCTGACAGTCAGGCACAGTATACAAGCTAACAGAGTGAGGAGCGGTCTCCGAGGGAGCAACACTGACGAAAGTGTCGCAGATCAAGAGGTGGAGAACAGGAGGAAGACCATTCTTCTACTGCTGGCCATATCTGGTAGCTTCGTACTATTGTGGATGGTTACCTTCGTGTGTTTCGTAAGTGTCTACTTCATAGACGTTCAGCTTCTCGCAACAGATTACAAAGACCCATTTACAATTGCAGAACAGACCGGGTATATGCTCAGGTGTCTGAGCGCCTGCACCAACACGTTTATTTATGGAATGTCGCAGAACAAATTCAGGGAAGAAATTGAAACTGTAATGAAAAATAAATTCGTTTTAGTTTCTAATTCAATAAAGTGCCTTTAATTTCTCAGTGAAACTGTGAACGGGTTTTGAAATGTCGTTGTCTTCCATGTTTTATTACTGCGACTTTCGTTCCGACATTCTGTTCTCATCATTGAGTCTATGCCGGCTGCGAGAGTAATGCCCCTGTCCCACTTAGGAAACCTGAACGGAAACCTCTGGAGACTTTGCGCCCCACCCAAGGTTTCCGTGCGGTTCCCGGAGGTTGCAGGTTAGTTGCCGGAGGTTGCGGGTAGTGGAAACAGGTCGGGAGACTGACAAAAACCTCCGAGAACCTCACGGAAACCTTGGGTGGGGCGCAAAATCTCCAAAGGTTTCCGTTCATGTTTCCTAAGTGGGACAGGGGCTTTAAACCTTCAGTTCTTTTCCGTTCCATACCTCAATCCAATTTCTCCTTTTACATGACAACTAAATGCCAACTTAGCATCATATCACAGAGGTCTTTTACTCTGCCAACCAATTGCGTCATTGGGACGTGCGATAAAACTGGTGCCCGAGAGGGTCCTGTGTTCTGTTCATGAAGGGGCAGCAGATACTGGTTTATGTAGCAATGAGAGACACAAGATGCTGGAGTAACACAGCTGAACAGGCAGCATCTCTGGAGGATGGCTGTCCCGTTGCTTTACTCCATCGTCTTGTGTCTATCCAGAGAACTCATTGTGGTGGCATTACGTTTCGTGGGGAATCTTCACAATTTCATCAGCGGTCAGGGTGGGAAGGAGTCTGCAGGCGCATTAGCTCCTGGTAGATAAGGCCGTCTTTGCACAATCATGGCATTATTTATCCTACAACATGCAAGTATGATTTCTTACCAGATTGCATGTACAACTCACCATAAATCTGGGGAATTTAAAATATTTTACCTTGTGGGGTGGGGGTACAAGGAATGAAGACTACAAGAATAGATTGATTACTGCATTATTTGAAAACAATAAAATCCTCATTCATCCATTGTGTCACCGGTTATAAAAAGCCTGTCGGCAGTGTGAGTCATTGAAATACTCTGGGTTCTCTCAGAGTATTTGTCATTATATAATGTTAATGTCTAGAATAAAAGGACGTTTGTGAAGCGCAACGAGATGCTTTCGTGGGCTGTGATTCCGAGGAGGACATACGATTTTTGGTGCAGGTTCCTCTCCCAGATGGAAGGGACCATATTTTGTGCTACTAACAACAATTCCCTCGAACATTTCCTTATAGCTAATGACCCCTAGTTTTAGTTTAGTTTGTGATACCGCGCGTAAACAGGCCCTTCGGCCCAGCGGTCTCCGCACATTAACACTACCCCCCACACACAAGGCACAATTTTACATTGATACCAAACCAGTTAAGCTCCAAACTTGTAGGACTTTGGAGTGTGTGATATAACCGGGGATCTCGGAAAAACCTCACACAGGTCACGGGGAGAACTTACAATCTGCGCACTTTATTCAAGATCGAAACAGGGTCTTCAGCGCTGGAAGGCAGTAACTCTGGCAAACCTTTTCTTCAGCGCCTCCTCCCACCCACACTCCCGAATCATCCCCATCTATCCTGACATTGGGTTTCCATATCTATTGTGGAAAAAATTAATTTAGAGGGAAATAAAAAGTAAAAAATGAAAGTTACAGACTTCTCAGATTTTATCAGTCGAGGGTAAGCACGTGATGGTTGTATTCTTTGCAGTTCAGAACAACCACGGATGATGCTATGGACAATAGATAATAGGTGCAGGAGTAGACCATTCGGCCCTTCAATGTGATCATGGCTGATCAGCCATAATCAGTACTTCGTTCCTGCCTTCTCCCCATATCCCCTGACTCCGCTATCTTTAAGAGCTCTATCTAGCTCTCTCTTGAAAGTATCCAGAGAACTCGCCTCCACCGCCCTCTGAGACAGACTCACAACTCTCTGTGTGAAAAAGTGTAATCTCATATACGTTCTAAATGGCTTACCCCTTATTCTTAAACTGTGGCCCCTGGTTCTGGACTCCCGCAAAACCGGGAACATGTTTCCTGCCTCTAGCGTGTACAAACCCTTAATAATCTTATATTTCTTAATAAGATGCCCTCTCATCCTTCTGAACTCCAGAGCATACAAGCCCAGCCGCTCCATTTTCTCAACAGATGACAGTCCCGCTGAGGGTGAGATTAGCCGGGAACTGGATGAGTCTCCCTGACACCGGGAAGAGATTTACAGTCCGGGCGTGTGTGCTGGGATCGGAGGGATTCACATCGGGGAGACATTACTGGGAGGTGGAGGTGGCGGGGAGTCTGGGAAGAGGAAGAGACGGGTCACATTGACCCCGGAGACTGGAGTCTGGAGGATTAGGCGGGATGGTGACAACTTTGATTCAGTCACCTCCCCTCCATCCCCTCTCCCCGCCCGTCCCATCCCCGGGAGGGTGGGAGTTTATCTCAGTTACGAGCCCGGGACAGTTTCATTTTACGACGCGGACACCAAGTCCCATCTCCACACCTTCACTGGATATAAATTTATGGAGAAACTTAATCCTTTCTTCGGGCCTTGGGAACCAAACCAGTGGCTGGGTATTTGCGGCGGTTACTCTCCGGGTGTGTAAAAGAGTCGGATCCCGGGACCGGTGAAAGAAACGGGGCTCCTATTTTAATCCCCAAATTCCACATCGCAAAACCCATGTGAAATCAGAGCTGTCTGTCGATCCGTTCATTTTAACTCGTTAACTGCGTCCATCAACGGAACAGACATACTATTGTGAAAATATAAAGATTGAAACTTGTGATAAGGTCCCACAAAGGAGATTAGTGGGCAAAATTAGGGCACATGGTATTGGGGGTAGAGTGCTGACATGGATAGAAAATTGGTTGACAGACAGGAAACAAAGTGTAGGGATTAACGGGTCCCTTTCAGAATGGCAGGCAGTGACTAGTGGGATACCGCAAGGCGGTGCTGGGACCGCTGCTATTTACAATATACATCAATGATTTAGATGAAGGGATTCAAAGTATCATTAGCAAATTTTCAGATGACGCAAAGCTGGGTGGCAGTGTGAACTGTTAATAGGATGCTATGAGGATGCAGGGTGACTTGGACAGGTTGGGTGAGTGGGCAGATGCATGGCAGATGAAGTTTAATGCGGATAAATGTGAGGTTATCCACTTTGGTAGCAAAAACAGGAAAGCAGATTACTAAGATTTGGAAAAGATTGGAAAGGAGGAAGTACAACAGTGATCTGGGGGTTTTTGTTCATCAGTCAATGAAAGTAAGCATGCAGATACAGCAGGCAGTGAAGAAAGCGAATCTTGGCCTTTATAACAAGAGGAGTTGAGTATAGGACCTAAGAGGTTCTTCAGCAGTTGTACAGAGCCCTAGTGGGACTACACCTGAAGTATTGTGTGCAGTTTTGGTTCCCCTAATTTGAGGAAGGACATTCTTGCTATTGAGGGAATGCACCGTAGGTTTACAAGGTTAATTCCCGGGATGACGGGACTGTCATATGCTGAGAGAATGGAGCAGCTGGGCTTGTATAATCTGGAGTTTAGAAGGATGAGAGGGCATCTTATTGAAACATGTAAGATTATTAAGGGATTGGCCACGCTAGAGGCAGGAAACATGTTCCCGATGTTGGGAGAGTCTAGAACCAGGTTAAGAATAAAGGGTAAGCCATTTAGAAGGTGATGAGGAGAAACATTTTCTCACCGACAGTTGTGAGTCTGTGGAATTCTCTGCCTCAGAGGCCGGTTCTCTGGATGCTTTCAAGACACAGCTAGATAGAGCTCTTAAAGATAGAGGAGTTAGGGGATATGGGGAGAAGGCAGGAACGGGGCACTGATTGGTGAAGGGTGGGCAGGCCGAGGGGGAGCATGTCATGTGGGTTCTAAAGCCACCACCACTGCCACTCGCACTCTCTCATCTTGAGCTTCCCCTCCAGGGTGCGTGAGCACTTGAAGCCGGAGTTCTTGTTCTCTGCTTTGATGGCACTGATGGCTCCCGTCTTCACCAGCATCTTGGCCTCCACTGTGGACGTGGCAGTGTCGATCAGCGGCTGGTGGGAGAGCACTGGGCGGTGGGGGGGGGGGGGGGGGGGGAAAGAGGCAGAACAACAGTTAGCGTGGAGCGGGGAGAGGGGCCACTGCGGCCGGGAGGGAGGGAGGGCGTTGGGGTGGGGGAAGACACACACAAATATTTTACGCGGGACGAAGGGCCGATTGGCCTACTGCTGCACCTATTGTCAAGCTGGAAAGGGTTCAGAGATGTTGCCAGAACTAGAGGGTGTGAGCTGTAGGGAGAGATTGAGTTGGCTGGGTCTCAATTCCATGGAACGCAGGAGGATGAGGGGTGATCTTATAGAGGTGTACAATATCATGAGAGAAATAGATCGGGTAGATGCACAGTCTCTTGCCCAGAGTAGGGGAATCGAAGACCAGAGGACATAGGTTCAAGGTGAAGGGGAAAAGATTTAATAGGAATCCGAGGGGTAACTTTTTCACACAGAGGGTAGTGGGTGTATGGAACAAGCTGCCAGAGGGGGTAGTTGAGGCTGGGACTATCCCATCATTTACGAAACAGTTGGACAGGTACATGGATAGGACAGGTTTGGGGGGATATGGACCAAGTGGGACTAGGGTAGCTGGGACATTGTTGGCTGGTGTGGGCAAGTTGGGCCAAAGTGTCTGTTTCCACACTGTATCACTCTATGAAAGGCAGCTGTGGAGAACATGGATAGATGACGTTTCACAGAGTGCTGGAGTAACTCAGCGGGTCAGGAAGCATCCATGGAGAACATGGATAGGTGACATTTCACAGAGTGCTGGAGTAACTCAGCTGGTCAAGCAGCATCTCTGGAGGGAAGGAATAGGCGACGTTTCGGGTCAAGACCCTTCTTCAGACTCATGTCAGCGGAGGGGGGAGGGGGTCAAAGAAATAATGTAGGCGGAGACAGTGAGACTTGTGGGAGAACTGGGAAGGGGGAGGGGATGTAGATAGAGGGAAAGCAAGGGCTATCTGAAGTTAGAGAAGTCAATGGTCATACCACTGGGGTGTAACCTACCCATGCGAAATATGAGGTGCTGTTCTCCAATTTGCGCTGGGCCTCACTCTGACAATGGAGGAGGCCCAGGACAGAAAGGTCAGAATGGGAATGGGAGGGGGAGTTGAAGTGCCGAGCCACCGGGAGATCAGGTGGATTAAGACAGACTGAGCGGAGGTGTTGGGCGAAACGTTTGCCGAGCCGGCGCTTGGTAGACGGACTGAGTAGAGGTGTTGAATGAATGAATGAATGAATGAATGATGGAATGAATCTCTTTTTATTGTCATTGCACATGGTGCAACGAAATTTAAAAGTCAATTCCACGGTGCGATTCACAAGAGCAATTTTAAATATATGAGAAAAGGTAAAAATATATACATATAAAAAAGAAATTTAAAAAAATTACAGATAAATAACAATAGCAGCTGAGGTAGAACCATTCAGTTGAATGTGAGTGTTATTTCTTATTTTGCATCGTTAAGTTCACGTATGGTTATGGGGTAGAACCTGTCTCTGAGTCTGTTTGTGCGAGTTTTGAAAGACCTGTACCGTCTGCCTGAGGGCAGCAGGTGGAACAGGTTGTGTCCAGGGTGGGAAGGGTCCTTCAGGATGTTGGCTGCCCTGCCAAGGCAGCGAGAGCTGAAGATGTCCTTCAGGGAGGGCAATGGGCAGCCAGTGATTTTTTGTGCGGTGTTGATGACCCTTTGAAGGGCTCTCCTGTCCGCTGCAGAGCAGCTGGCATACCATGTGGTTATACAGTGCGCCAGCACACTCTCGATGGAGCAGCGGTAGAAGGACGCCAGCAGCTTCTCCTCCAGTTTGTTTTTCCTGAGGATCCTCAGAAAGTAAAGTCGCTGCTGGGCCTTCTTGACTGCTGTGGTGGTGTTTGTAGTCCAGGGGAGATCCTCCTTAATTTGTGTGCCCAGGAATCTGAAGTCTGAGACCCTTTCCACACAGTCCCCATTGATGAATAGGGGTTTGGGGGCTGCACTGTTCTTACGGAAGTCTATGATAATTTCCTTTGTTTTTGTGGTGTTTAGGATGAGGTTGTTGTCTGAACACCACGCTGCCAGTCTTTGGACTTCCTCCCTGTAGGCTGTCTCATCTCCTCATGAGATACATCCAACCACAGTCGTGTCGTCCGCAAACTTGACGATGGTGTTAGTAGAGTGGGCGGTGGCACAATCGTGGGTGTAGAGGGCGTAGAGGAGGGGGCTCAACACACAGCCTGTGGGGATGGGGGTGATGGGGGTGGAGATGTGATGGCCCAGTCTGACGGTCATTGGGCGGTTAGACAGAAAGTCCTTGATCCAGAGGCAGATGGGTTGGGAGAATCCTAAATCCATGAGTTTGGTGACCAGTCTGCTGGGGATGATGGAATTGAAGGCGGAGCTAAAGTCAATGAAAAGCATCCTCACATAGCTCCCCTGGTGTGCAAGGTGGGTCAGTGCAGTATGAAGAGCAGTGACGATGGCATCCTCAGTGGACCTATTTGCTCTGTAGGCAAACTGGTGGGGATCGAAGGTGGGCGGGAGGCTGGCTTTGATGTGCTGCTGGACCAGCCTCTCGAAACACTTCATGATGACTGGTGTGAGAGCGAATGGTCGGTAGTCGTTAAGGCCGCTGATAACAGGCTTTTTTTGGTAGTGGGATGATTGTGGCAGACTTCAGGCACGGTGGGATGATGGATTTGGACAGGGAATGGTTGAAGATTTTCGTGAAGACCTCGGAGAGCTGGTCTGCACATTCCTTCAGAACCCTTCCTGTCACGCCATCCGGGCCCGCAGCCTTCCTCGGGTTCACCGCCCTGAGCACCCGCCTCACTTCATGCTCCTGCACAGTGAGGGTGTAGTTGTTGTTGTTAGGGGCTGGTGGGAGAATGGTGACGAGCTCTTCTGGTTCTGCCTCGAAGCGAGCAAAGAAGCAATTCAGCTCTTCTGCCAGTGAGGCGTCGCCATCGGCCGTCGTGCTGTTACTGGGCTTGTAGTTGGTGATGTGCTGGATGCCCTGCCACACCCGCCGTGGATCGTTGTTGTTAAAGTGGTCCTCTATCTTCCTCTTGTGGGCCGCTTTGGCATCCCTGATGCCTTTCTTCAGGTTGGCTCTAGCATCACTGTACAGGGCTCTGTCGCCAGACCTGAAGGCGGTGTTGCGGTCCTTGAGGAGAGTTTGGACCGTAATTCAGCGCAATTGTTGACAACGTATTACAATTGTTGAGCGTAATTCAGCGAGGAGGAGGTCACTGCGAGGTCACCGACAGCGTTTGATGCCTCCCTGGCTGCTCTGAGCTCCTGAACTCTGCTTCTTCAAGGCCAGCAGCGCTTTCTTCTGCAAACGGAACATTCCTGGTCAGGTACCGAGAGTCACAACGACCCTCTCTCACACCATCCCCCTCCTCTCTCTCGCCCCCTCCCTCTTTCACCCTCCCTCTCTCACCCCCCCCTCTCTCACTCCCCCTTTCTCACCCCCTCCCTGTCTCACCCCTTCCCTCTCTCTCACACCCCACCCTCTCTCTCACCCCCCTATCTTACCGCTCCCTCCCTCTCCCACACCATCTCCCACCCCCCCAAATGTCAGACATTCACCCAAGAGACTTCCACATTTGTCAATTACGTTTCAGCGAAGGGATGTGTTTTTTGTCGGCTGGATTGCTTGCTCAGTGTTTTTTTGCCCAATTGCTTGGCATTTTTTAAAATTGCTTTTCAGCGAACGGATGTGTTTTTTATCGGCTTGCTTGCTTTCTCAGTGTTTTTTTCCCAAATTGCTTGGCATTTCTTTTATTGCATTTCAGCGAAGGGATGTGTTTTTTGTCTGCTTGCCTGATTGCTCAGTGTTTTTCCCCCCAATTGCTTGCTTGCAACAGTTTTCGGATGGATAGAGTGAATAAACATTGTATTAGATCAGAACTGTGTTTAATTTCAAAATTGGCACTCATTCTGTGATTTTTGCTTGGTGGCAAGATGGCGCTGATGTCATCATTTCCGGTTCGTGGCAAGCAGCGAGAGTGTGACGTCAAGATGGCTGCAAGTGCAGGCGCTATTAAACTGCTCTGTCTATGGTGAGTGTGTTTGTTGGACGTTATTAAAAGCATGATTTTGCTTCAGCAGCAGCCTCCACAGCAGGCCTTAAAGATTTGTTTTACACACTGTACATTCAACACGTTCTGAAGTTACTTGGCATTTTAATATTGGGTGTGTGTGTGTGTGTGTGTGAATGTGTGTGAGAATGAGTGTGTGTGAGTGTGTGAATGACTCTCTGTGTGTGTGTGCGGATGTGTGTGTGAATGAGTCTCTGTGTGTGAATGAGTCTGTGTGTGGGTGAATTAGTCTGTGTGAATGTATGTGTGAATGAGTCTGTGTGTGACTGTGTGTGTGTGTGTGAATGTGAATGAGTCTGTGTGTGTGAATGAGTATGTGTGTGTGTGTGAATGAATGAGTGTGTGTGTGAATGAGTATGTGTGTGTGTGTGAATGAATGAGTGTGTGTGAATGAGTATGTGTGTGTGTGAATGAGTCTGTGTAAATGTGTGTGTGAATGAGTCTGTGTGTGTATGAGTATGTGTGAATGAGTGTGTGTGTGAATGAGTGTGTGTTTGTGTGAATGAGTGTGTAAATGTGTGTGAATGAGTCTGTGTGTGTGTGTGTGAATGGGTCTGTGTGTGTGTGTGTGAATGTGTATGTGTGATCAACAAATAGCACAAATAATATAGTCTTTTGTAGTTTAGAGCTTATTTGTTATGTTTAATAGCCTGATGGCTGTCAGGAAGAAACTGTTCCTCAATGCAGATGTTACAGTTTTCAGTTTACAAAGTCAGTCGTGTAACTCCAGTAGTCAGGCATCAGTCAGTCCACAAGCAGTGAGAGTCAGTCAGTCCAAAGGACATTAGTTAATCCCAAGGCAGTGAGTGAGTCCAGAGGTCATGAGTAAGTCACTCATTGCCCCCCTCCACTGGCATCCCCCATCTCAAGACGCTGCCCTCCGCCTGGCTATAGGATGGGCCCCCTCCTGCAGCCGCCCACATCCCCTGCTGGATCCCATGGCGAGTGACTGTACTGCCAGGCCTCAGTGACTGAGCTGTCAGCCCAAGAATCCATTCGGCCCACAATGTCTATAATAGCCCTCTAGAAATCAGTACCTTCGGCCCACAACACACATACTAGCACAACAGGAAGCCCCCCCCCCCCCCCCCACTACTCCCCACTGGCGAGCAATATTGGAATTGGTGGAGAGGTGGAATATTGTATTGGGTGGCCAGTCCTCCCGTGTGATGCTGGGACCCAACGGGTCCCACTTAGTCTAGTTATATATAAAAATCTGCAGATATATATATGTGTGTGTTCTATGATTATATACATCTATATCACATTCATTTATATGTCGTTTCCTACACAATCTAATCAGTTGTATGGTCGCTGAATAATATCATCCTTAAGTTATACATCATTTGTTTATCTTGCTCAAAATTTTATTTTGTTAAATACTTCATTTCGATAACCCCACCATTACAGACAGATCTCATTCCACTCTCTGGCTATTGGGAAGACCAGACCCATTTTATTGTTGAAAAACACTTCGATAGACACAAAAAAACGTGAAGGAACATTCCAAGAGTAGAGCAACTGGAATATTCATATTGCTATTATTTTACCAAATACCGCGGTTGTGAACAGTGTGATGAGATGAATTAGAGTGCAAGCGTAATACATAAATCAACTCACAGCACACGAGCCATTTAAAAAGAAAATTAAAAAAGGCATTAATAAAAGAAAATTAACAGAATTATAATTTATTGACATATTAATCATTAACAAAAATTAACAGAATTATGAATTAACAGAATTATGAATTATGAATCTAACCCTATATCACACATAAACTGTTCCCCCGCTACGCTGATTACACTGCGAGAGGGAGAACCAAAGTCGGGTCGGGATTACTGAAATGGCAGTACTACACGTCAGCCTATTGGATTTTGCAGGAGTGGCTATCTTTCTTCACTATAGGATCTTTGGTTAACGCGTTGAAATGAACGGATCGACAACTCTGATTTCAGCTGCTTTTTATTTCACTCTTCCCATATTTACATCCCCCCCTGGTTTTATTTCCGCGTTCACTGGGGTTTTACGACGCAGAATTTGGGGATTAAATGAGAGTAGTTCAGCGCCGACCTGTTGCCCACCGGGTTTCTGCCCCACAGCCCCTGAGCCCCCGCTCCTGACGCCGACCCTTTTACACACCCGGAGCGGAACTGGGGCAGATTCTGAGCAACCGGTGTTCATACATAGTCTCGAAGAAAGGATAAAGTTTCTCCGTAAATTTATTCTCAGTGAAGGTGTGGAGATGGGACTTGGTGTCCGCGTCATAAAATGAAACTGTCCCGGACTCGTAACTGAGATAAACTCCCACCCTCCTGGGGAAGAGACGGTCATGGAAACGGGATGGAGGGGAGGTGAATGCATCAAACACGTCATCCCGCCGCCTGATGCTCCAGACTCCATTCTCTGAGTTCAGTTTGACCGGTCCCTTCCTGTCCACAGACTCTGCGGCGACTCCCAGACTCCACAGCTCACACCCTGCTACCTCCACCTCCCAGTAAAGTCTCCCCGATGTGAATCCCTCAGATCCCAGCACACACTGCCAGTGTGTAAACCTCTTCCCGGTATCAGGGAGACCCCGGATCCCGGTCCGTCTCACCTTCTTCCCATCCTCAGACACCTCGAGCTGCGGATGCGCTGTTTCCACATCCAGGGTGACGGAGACTGGGGGGAGAAGCAGAGAATCAGAGAGTCCCCGGGGGTCGGGCGGAGACCCGGGCAGCGCGGCCGCGGGACCGGGGGGAGAGGCCACTTGGCCTCAGGCACAGGCGGGCGGACAACTGAAACCTTGCCCGTGGTCTTACCCCAACCACATCGAGTGAACCACAGACATCTCTCCCAGAGTTTTTAATCCAGGGATGGAGAGGGGAATTTCGTGAGGTGGGGGAGGGTGGACGGGGAGGACGAATGCGGTGAGTGAGGAGGATTGCGAGATTGCGGTGGGGATCGAGAAATGAAGCGGGTTATTCAGATATGGAGGCAGATCGGAGCAAGAGTATATTGAGGCGACTGGCAATTTGAGGTTGTTAAAGAGGAGGTAGATGTGTGGGGTGGAGTCGCCATGATCATAGTGAATGGGGGGAGATGAATGGCCAGATGACCTGCCCCTTTTTCTTTGAGTGGAGGGTGAGGGAAAGGGAGGGGTGGCTTGGACCATGGAAGGAAGCAGAGGTTGAATGATCGGGCGTTAGACAGGATTGGGGGAGACATGTGGTTGTAGGGTTGCTGAAAGAGGGGATTCACGGATGTATTTGGTGGTGTGTACAACCAAGAGCACACTGATCTCATTGTGAACCAATATATTAACTTCACTGAAGGGATGTAAGGTTGGTCCAGAAAGTAATTGCAGGTGGAATCCAAGGCGAACTGGTAAAATGGATCCAAAATTGGCTTGGAGTTTGGAGATAGAAGGTAGCGGTCGAAGGATAATTTTTCAGCTTGTAGGACTGTGACTGGTGGAGTGCAGCAGAGATCGGTGCTGCAACCTTTGCTGTTTATGTAATACTAGACTAAGTGGGACCCGTTGGGTCCCATTCTCACACGGGAGGCCTGATCCCCCCAACGCAATAATCCACCTCTCCAGCAATTCCAATATTCCACCACTCACGCCTAGCCCTCAACTATGCAGGCGCGGCTGACGGATTCCTGTGGTGACGCTCATTATCCCCCCCTGCTCCCCTCACACACCCCCAATCTGCCCCTTGCCGTCCCCCTCCCCCCCCCCCCCTCCATCCCCACCTCAAATCCTCCCGATCCTCTCTTAGCGGCTCTCTGGCGGTGCAGCCATTCCTTCCCATTGGGTTCCCATTGTGATGCAGAACACGCAGGTATTACTGCGCAGGTGCAGCTGACAGGCATGGCAAGTGGAAAAGGGATTTATCAAAGCTTAACATGTGAATAACTCTTAAAATATAACAACAACAGCCACCGGTGCAGGGAATTCCAAAGGATCCCCAGTCTCTGCGTGCAGTAATGTCTCCTTATCACTGTCCTACATGTTGCAGCCCACATTCTGAGAGGGTGCCTGTTCTCCAGGCCCCTCAGACAGGGAAACATCCTTCCTGCATCCAGCTCACTGAGCCCTGTTAGAACTTTGTGTTTCACTGAGATCTCCTCCAATACACCCAAACTCTCGAGTACACAGGCCTAGTCTACTCACTCTCACCCCACACAACAAACTCATTGTCCCAGGAGCAAGGATTGTTAACCTTTGCTGCATTTCCTCTGTGTCAATTCTGTCTATTTATCGGTACACAGGAGCATAGGGACACAAGAAAACAGGAGCAGGATTAGGATCCACTCCTCAGGCTTGCCCCTCCATTCAATGTGATCATGGGTGATCTAAGCTGGCACCAATTCCTCTTCTGTGTGAGTTCCCCATAATCTTAAATATTAAAGATTATCTATCAAATACTTATTTGTCGCCAAGTTACACATATCCAATAACTCAGCTTTTCACCACCATCTTGGGCACAACATTCCAGATATTCACTGCCCTCTGAGAGATGCAACTTCTACACATCGCATGAGAGGCCACTCTGGAAGGTTGGATCTCATGAAATCCGGGGTGAACTAGTCGATAGAATAGAACATTTATCTGAAGGTCACAGACAGAGGATGTTGGTAGAAGACTGTATTTCAGACTAGAGACAGAGTCCACTGTTATAGACAATAGGTGCAGAGTAGGCCATTCGGCCCTTCGAGCCAGCACCGCCATTCAATGTGATCATGGCTGATCATCCCCAATCAGCACCCCGTTCCTGCCTTCTCCCCATATCCCCTGACTCTGCTATTTTTAAGAGCCCTATCTAGCTCTCTCTTGAAAGCTTCCAGATAACCTGCCTCTACTGCTCTTGGAGTCAGAGAATTCCACAGACTTACAATTCTCTGTGAGAAAAAGTGTTTCCTCGTCTCCGTTCTAAATGGCTTACTCCTTATTCTTAAACTGGTTCTGGACTCCCCCATCATCGGGAACACGTTTCCTGCCACTAGCGTGTCCAAACCCTTAACAATCTTATATGTTTCAATGAGATCCTCTCTCATCCTTCGAAACTCCAGAGTGTACAAACCCAGCTGCTCCATCATCTCAGCATATGACAGTCCCGCCATCCCGGGAATTAAGCTTGTAAACCTATGGTGCACTCCCTCAATAGCAAGAATGTCCTTCCTCAAACTGCACACAATACTCCAGGTGTGGTCTCACTAGGGCTCTGTACATCTGCAGAAGGACCTCTGTGATCCTATATCCGATTCCTCGTGTTAAAAGGCCAACATGCCATTCGCATTCTCCACTGCCTGCTGTACCTGCTTGCTTACTTTCATAGACTGATGTACAAGAACCCCCAGATCCCGTTGTACTTACCCTTTTCCCAACTTGGCGCCATTTAGATAGTAATCTGCCTTCCTGTTTTTGCTACCAAAGTGGATAACCTCACATTTATCCGCATTAAACTTCATCTCCCATGCATCTGCCCACTCCCCAAACCTGTCCAAGTCACCCTGCATTCTCATTGCATCCCCCTCACAGTTCACACTGCCACCCAGCTTGGTGTCATTTGCAAATTTGCTAATGTTACTTTGAATCCCTTCACTAAAATCATTGATTTATATTGTAAATAGCTGCGGTCCCAGCACCGAGCTTTGCAGTGCCCCACTAGTCACTGCCTGCCATTCTGAAAGGGACCCGTTAATCCATATTCTTTGTTTCCTGTTTGCCAACCACATCTCTATCCATGTCAGCATTCTACCCACAATACCATGTGCCCTAATTTTGCCACTAATCTCCTATGTGGGACCTTATCAAATGCTTTCTGAAAGTCCAGGTACACTACATCCACTGGCTCTCCCTTGTCCATTTTCCTAGTTACATCTTCAAATAATTCCAGAAGATTAGTCAAGCACGATTTCCCCTTCTTAAATCCATGCTGACTCGGACCGATCCTGTTACAGCTATCCAAATGTTCGGCTATCTCATCTGTTATAATTGACCCTTCCCCACCACCGATGTCAGGCTAACTCGTCTATAATTCCCTGTTTTCTCTCTCCCGCCTTTCTTAAAAAGTGGGATAACATTAGCTACCCTCCAATCCACAGGAACTGATCCTGAGTCTATAGAACATTTGAAAATTATCACCAATGCATCCACGATATCTAGAGCCTTAGGTACCCTGGGATGCAGACCATCAGGCCCTGGGGATTCATCAGCCTTCAGTCCCATCAGTTTATCCAACACCATTTCCTGCCTAATGTGGATTTCCTTCAGTTCCTCCATCACCCAGATCCTCTGGCCACTACCATATCAGGAAGATTGTTTGTGTCCCCTTTAGTGAAGACAGATCCAAAGTACCTGTTCAACTCATCTGCCATTTCCTTGTTCCCCATCATAAATTCACCTTTTTCAGTCTTCAAGTGTCCAACCATTTTTTTCCTCTTTCACATACCTAAAGAAGCTTTTACTATCCTGCTTTATATTCTTGGCTAGCTTACCTTTGTATCTCATCTTTTCTTCCCATATTGTCTTTTCGGTTATCTTCTGTTGTTCTTTAAACATTACCCAATCCTTTTGCTTCCCGCTCATCTTTGCTACGTTGTACTTCTTTGCTTTAATTTTCTTTATTTATATACACGATTGGGTGTGTCTGTAGGTTGCACGGTTAGTCAGTTTGCAGATGGAACTAAAATTGGTGACATTGTGGAGAGTGAAGAAGGTTATGTGAGAGTAAATGTGATCCCTGTGAACTGGGCCAATGGGCTCAGGTACGGTAGGTGGGATTTATTTATGTGAAGGTGAGGTGATGCACTTTGCTGAGACAAACCAGGGCAGGACATAGACAATAAATTAGGAACTTTATAGAACTAAGAGATCTCGGGCTGCAGGTACACAGTGCCATGGAAGTTGCAACAGTGACAGGCAGGGTGATGAAGAATGAGTTTGTCACTCATGCTTTCCTTGTTCAGGATATTACATACAGCGTTTGACACAATAACGTTGTTGGAGAGGGTGCAATAGGATTTATGATAATTTCATCAGGTCTGAAGGACTGGGTTATCAAGAGACGTTGGACAGGCAGGGACATTTGTCTTTGGAACCCATCCGAGAGTTTTTATAGATGTGTATCTGTATAACTAAAAGTTTCATCTTGACCACTTCCTGTCGGCGCCGTATATTGATTTTAGACAAAAAGCTACCCTATATCGCTATAACGTTTGGCCGTCTTATTCAGTCCTCCCCCGCTGAGGCAGCCCAGTGGATTTTTCCGATCGATGAATTATATAAAAGTTATGAGTGTTTAAAAATTCTTGAGATCAGCTGATTGCGATTAGTCCACTCGCCTGTCAACCACCACGATGATGGTTACCCCCCTTCCGGGGGTGGGCAGGACTATAAAACCCCCAGATGCCTGGACGCGAGTCAGTCATTCTGGAAGATTGCAAGTGAGAGGCCACAACTGTCAATCTGCTGTGAATCAACTGAACTGTGAGTCTAATGTATTTGCAATAAATGATTTGTTAGCCATTAATAAAATGCCATGAAATTGAATCTGGTGGCCTGCACTCTGCTTGAAATTGAATTTCACGGAACTGCCAGCCTACCTGTCCTGAGTGACTGAGCTGCCAGCCCACCATGCCTGAGTGACTGAGCTGCCAGCCCAAGATTCCATTCGGCCCACAATGTCCATTCTAACCCTCTGGAAACCAGTCCCTTCGGCCCACAACACCCATACTAGTGCTCCAGAAAGCCCCCCCACTGGTTACCAATATTGGAATTGGTGAAAAGGTGGAATATTGCGTTGGGGGACTAGCCCTCCCATGTGAACATGGGACCCAACGGGTCCCACTTAGTCTAGTAAGATCTATATAAGGTGCACAGACAGGGAGATTAGCCACTGTATTTCACCCAAAGCAGGAGAGTATGAACGTCTGACTCTGTGATGCTTCCCAGCTGATGGGTTTAGTGGTAGATCAAATCTCCAATTTCCCTTCAGTCGAAAAGACTATTAATGTTTGCATCGTACATGGTAAATGGTAGGGAATTGAAGAATGCAGGTGAACAGAGGGATCTTGGAATATCTCATGTAGATAGGGTGGTAAAGAAAGTTTTTGGTGTGCTGGCCTTTAAAAATCAGAGCATTGAGTATAGAAGTTGGGATGTAATGTTAAAATTGTACAAGGCATTGGTGAGGCCAATTCTGGAGTATGGTGTACAATTTTGGTCGCCTAATTATAGGAAGGGTGCCAACAAAATAGAGAGAGTACAGAGGAGATTTTCTAGAATGTTCCCTGGGTTTCAGCAACTAAGTTACAGAGAAAGGTTGAACAAGTTAGGGCTTTATTCTTTGGAGCGCAGAAGGTTAAGGGGGGACTTGATAGAGGTCTTTAAAATTATGAGAGGGATAGACAGAGTTGACGTGTATAAGCTTTTCCCACTGAGAGTAGGGTAGATTCAAACAAGGGGACATGACTTGAGAATTAAGGGACAGAAGTTTAGGGGTAACATGAGGGGGAACTTAGTTACTCAGAGAGTGGTGGCTGTGTGGAATGAGCTTCCAGTGAAGGTGGTGGAGGCAGATTCGTTTTTATCATTTAAAAATAAATTGGATAGTTATATGGACGGGAAAGGAATGGAGGGTTATGGCTGTGCGCAGGTATATGGGACTAGGGGAGAATACGTGTTCGGCATGGACTAGAAGGGTCGAGATGGCCTGTTTCCGTGATGTAATTGTTATATAGTTATCTAGGTATTGCTTAAAGATACCAGAACAAGAATAATGGAAAAGGTACAAGCTTTACCTTGCTTGAAGTCATCAGATGTTTCTCTGAATGCCGTGTTGAACGAAAGAGGGCAATGAAACTTTTCAATCGGAAAGTCTTCATCTACCACCGACAGTGGTTTGGCGTCATCACGAACACTGGAAATATTGAACAGCTGGTTATAAACTGAGCATTAGAAATGTTTTATGCTGTTCCACCAAAACTTACAATGTTTCCATCAAGACAATGTCTTACCTTTGCTTGGGACCAGCTTCCTCCTGAAAGAAATAAAACACAAATCTCAATTGACTGAGATGGACCATCCTCATCCCGACAGCGGGAATTTCACCAAATTTCTACAACTCTCTGATAATTCCCATTTACCAATTCTTATCTCCACTGTCATGCAGACAGAAAGCGGGTGTAGCCGCCGAGACGTAGAACGATGGGGGAAAGCACAAGGAATATTTGTGAGAATGACATCATAAGAGGATGGAACTTAATGAAAAGACTGGGCAGGTCGTGGGATATTATCTGGAAAAGATGCAAGGAAGGATGAGACAGAATTTAAGATTGTCGGTGGATTAAAATGGGTGGGGATGAAATAATATCTCCACTAGTGGTGAGACCAAAAATCAAAGCTGAAATGTAATGTAGTCCAACCCCTCACCTTCAGAAATACCACACTGTCTTTTTGATGCATCTGTTGCTGCAACTTTAAGAGATCCATCTGAATGGAATTTAATTTTTTTTCAATCTTTCGAAGATTTTTCTCCATTGTATTTAGAATCTTCTTCTCTTCCTGCCGAATATCTGCCAATGCGTGCTGTTCTTTCTCCGTGAGAATCTGGTGCAATTCAGCATACTGGGATGTGATCTTGGACTGAAGGTTGTGTGACTGTTCCTGTGAAATGAAAGGTGAAGATCAATATATGTCACTGGTACACAAAATTGCTGGAGGAACTCAGCGGGTGCAGCAGCATCTATGGAGCGAAGGAAATAGGCGACGTTTCGGGCCGAAACCCTTCTTCAGACTCCATAGATGCTCCATAGATGCTGCTGCACCCGCTGAGTTCCTCCAGCAATTTTGTGTACCTTCGATATTCCAGCATCTGCAGTTCCCTTTTGAACAATATATGTCACTGATTGTGTTTCCCTAAGACTTTGACGGTGACATTTGCCCTGTGCTGTTTTTATTTGCATTGGCAATTCAATAGTTTGTCTAAATGCTTCTGAAATGTGATGAGGGTAATCTTATGACCCATCAATCCCCAATACTATTCCCTGCCTATTCCTTTTCACATTCCCATTAATTCCCATTAATCCGCTCACTACCCACTTTTGCAGGGATAAGTTACAGTCGACAAATGACTAATGGGGTGCCGCAAGGTTCATTGCTGGGATGGCAGTTATTTACAATATATATTAACGATTTAGACGAGGGAATTAAATGTAACATCTCCAACTTTGCAGATGACACAAAGCTGGGCGGCAGTGTGAGCTGCGAGGAGGATGCTGTGAGGCTGCAAGGTGAGTTGGATAGGTGGGGTGAGTGGGCAGATGCATGGCAGATGCAGTATAATGTGGATAAATGTGAGGTTATCCACTTTGGTGGCAAGAACAAGAAGGCAGATTATTATCTGAATGGACAAATTAGGAAAAGGGGAGATAGAATGGGGCCAGGGTGTCCTTGTACACCAGTCAATGAAAGTAAGTATGCAGCTACAGCAGGCAGTGAAGACAGCTAATGACATGTTGGCCTTCATTGCGAAAGGATTTGAGTTTAGGAGGAAGGAGGCCCTGCTGCAATTGTACAGGTTCCTGGTGAGACCACACCTGGAGTATTGTGCAGTTTTCGTCTCCTAATTTAAGGAATGCCATTCTTGTTATTGATGGAGTGCAGTGAAGGTTCATCGGGTTAATTACTGGGATGGAAAGACTGACATATGATTAATGAATGGGTCAACTGGGTTTGTATTCATTGGAATTTGGATGAGAGGGTATCTTACAATAGAAATATATATAATTATTTAGGGATTGTAGAGGGTAGATGCAGGAAAAATGTTCCCGATGTTGGGGGAGTCCTGAACCAGGGACCATATTTTAAGAATAAGGGGTAGGCTATGTTCGTATTGAATGGCGGTGCTGGCTCGATGGGCCGAATGGCCTACTCTTGCACCTATTTTTCAATATTTCTATTTTCTCTTAAGGGCTGAGATGAGGAAAAACATTTTACCCAGAGAGTTGTGAATCTGTGGAATTCTCTGCCTCAGAAGGCAGTGGAGGCCAATTCACTGGATGTTTTCAAGAGTTAGATTTAGCTGTATGGGCAAATGGAATCAAGGGATGTGGGGGGAAAGCAGGAATGGGGTACTGATTTTGGATGATCAGCCATGGTCATAATGGCGTGCTGGCTCGATGGGCCGAATGGCCTACTGCTGGACATGTTTTCTGTGTTGCTATGACCATTGGGACGACAGATGGCACAATGGGCTAAGTGTTCGGCTGGCAACTGGAAGGTAGCCGGTTCGAATCCCGCTTGGAGTGCATACTGCCGTTGTGTCCTTGGGCAAGACACTTCACCCACCTTTGCCTGTGTGTGAATGTGTGTAAGTGATTGCTGGTGGTCGGGGGGGCCGTAGGCGCAGAATGGCAGCCACGCTTCCGTCAGTCTGCCCCAGGGCAGCTGTGGCTACAGAAGTAGCTTACCACCACCGAGTGTGACTGAGGAGTGAATGAATAATGCGATGTAAAGCGCCTTGAGTATTAGAAAGGCGCTATATAAATCCCATCCATTATTATTATTATTATTATTATTGAACCAGCGTGTATTGGGGATGTGGAAGGAATCCGACGCGGTCACAGGGAGAATGCGTGAACCACACGGGCAGCACCCGAGGTCAGGATCGAACCCGCTCACCAGAACTAGGAGACAGCAGCACCACTTGTGTCACTGCGCTGCCGTATTATTACACGCATCACAGGGATCAAATCTACACAAGATCAGGAAATCGAAACTGGAAAGCCTCACCAGAACTCCAGAAATCTTCTGTTTCTGTTGCTGCTCCATTCGCTGGATCTCTGATTTATTTTTTGTGAGAGACTGGATGGAAGATTTCACCTGATCCTGGGATTGTGATTGAAAATCAGAGAATAAACATGTTAGATTATAATGATGGATTTAAATAATAATGCGATCAAAATCGGTTTGCTTTTACCTTGTAGGTTTCAACAGCTTCATCCACCAGCATGAAGCGGTGATCTCTGTGTTCCCGCCCACCTGCACAAATCACACAGATCAGCTTCTTGTCCAATTCACAAAACAGCTTCAGTTCTTCCTGATGTTCCTCGCACTGAAGTTTACTTTCCTTCTCTGCCCGATTCAGGCTCAGTGTTCGAGCTTTCTCAGACAGTCTCGCCAAGGCCCGATTCACCCTGATGGTGCGGTCTGTAAACTCCTCTCTACATTCCAGGCAGGAGTTTCTACCCTCCCTGTCCCAACTCTGTGTGATACAGGAGCGGCAGAAGTTGTGCCCACACTCCAGTGACACCGGGTCGGTGAAGAAATCCAGGCAAATGGGACAAATTATCTCCTCAGTTAAACTCTCGACCTGGTGTTTCGAAGCCATTTTAATCCGCTACTTCCTGATTCAAAACGCATTCCCATTCGCTGAAACTGCTGACCACTGCAGCAAGTAATTGGAGCGCCGGAGGCTGAAGTGCATGGGATCAAGAGGTGAATGGATAGGGTGAATACACAGTCTTTTACCCGGAGTAGTGGAGTCGAGAACTAGAGGACACAGGTTTGTGGTGAGAGGTGCAAGATTTAATCGGAACCTGAGGAACAATATTTTCACACGGAAGGTCGTGGGGAAATGGAACAAGCTGCCAGAGGAGGTAAGTGAGGCTGGACAACAAGGTGTGGACGGGCTTTAGGACCCGGGGGAGCCCGGAGCTGTGGAGCCGCCGCGGCTGCTGCTGAACCCGCGGTCAATGGGGTTTCGGGCGCGAAACGGCGGCCGAACAATCAATGAAAGGGGCGGGGCCCGGCTGAGGGGAGGCGGGGCTCAGTCCCGTCAATCACAGCCCTGACCAGAAAGCCGATGTCATTTGTAATCAGCTTCGGGTAAATTTCATTCCCTTAAACTGAATACATCCGTATTTCCTCTTGTGAATTGTTCATTATATTAGGCTGCACAATAACATTACTCTGCAGCAAACACTGTAATGAAGAAGTACCCGAAACGTCACCCATTCCTTCTCTCCAGAGATGCTGCCTGTCCCGCTGAGTTACTCCAGCATTTTATGTCTGTCTTCGGTTTAAACCAGCATCTGCAGTTCGTTTCTACACACTATCATTGTATTTGTCTCTGTGTGTGGGTGTGTCTCTCTCTCCACTCAATTCAATTCAAAACATTTATTTCAATTTAGAAACTTTATTGGCATGATAAAAATACATTGTTATATTGCCAAAGTATAAAACATGACATACATATTTAAAATGCATAAATATCAATACAAGTATACAGTGCATGGATAGATTTGTCCCTGTACATAAACTTGCAATAGGCCTATAGCCCTTTATTGATTGCTACACGTTCTTGCAGCTGTAAGCAGTACAACACAATAGCAAGTTTAGCAATTCAATATCAATTTCTTAGTGTCAGTTAATGTCAATTAGTGTGTGCGTACATATGTGCATTTTGGTCATTCACCGTCTTTCAGGTTATGGCATGCTGTTACGTATTGTGCACCAAGATGTGCCGTATTTCCTTCGCCAAGGATTATTCTTAGTTTTGATGTATCATCTAGTTCTTTAAAATCAGGGGTTGCCACGCTGAGTTTGTCAAAGTATGCTTTCCTTGTTTTGTCAAATTTTTTTGCATTTTAGGAGGAAGTGCACCTCTGTTTCAACCTCATCTGTCAAACAGTGGCCGCATATTCTGTTTTCTCTTGGTTGCCAGAATCTCTTCTGTCTTCCTTTTTCAACTGCCAAATAGCGGTCACTTCACCTGTATTTGGTGAGGATCTGTCTCTGCTTTATGTCTCTAACAGTTGAGAGATAGTCTGCCAATTTATAATCTCTTTTTAGGGAACGGTAACATTCTAATCTGCTTTGGCTTTTGGTTTCTTTATCCCAATGTTCCAAGTACGTTTCTTTTCATTGTTTGATAATTTGGTTCACTCTAACTGGTGATTGGGGGGTCAGTATCGATCTGAGGCCGGTCAGGATTTAACTGGATAGGGTTTAACTGAATAGGGGTAGTTAGTCTCAGTACCAACTGACAAAGGGAACTCTTTTCTGGGCTCTCCTCTTGTGTTTGAAGGGCTTTAAACTGGAGGGTAGATTTAAGGTGATTCCAAAAATTTAGTGCTCTTTTCTGGATATTTATTATCAGTGGGTATCTGCCTAATTCCGCCCTACATGCGTTTGTAGGTGTTTTCCTTTGGATACGGAGGATGTTCCGACAAAATTCCGCATGCAGGGCCTCCGTTGTATGTTTTTCCCATTTACTATAACTCTGGTGACTGAGTGGACCCCATACTTCACTACCATAAAGCGCAATAGGCTGGATTACACTGTCAAATATTTTAAGCCAGATTTTAATTGGAATTTGTAGAATCTTCTTTTTATTGCATACAGAGCTCTTCGAGCTTTCTCTTTTAGTTCATTCACTGCCATATTGAAGCTCCCTGATGCTGAAACAGTTAGACCAAGGTAAGTATAGCTCATAGTGTGTTCGATTACAATACCATTGAGAGTAAATTTGTATTTATCTTCCTGACATCTGGGTCTTTTCTGAAAAATCATGATGTTGGTTTTCTTTAGATTTACTGCCAGGGCCCAATTTTGGCAGTACTCATCAAGAAGGTCCAACTATTGCTGCAGTTCTGTGGGGGACAGCAGAACCAAGTCATCCGCATAAAACAGGGATTTTATCTCTCCGTCCAGAAGACAGAGGCCCGGCGCTGTGCTCTGGTCCAACTTTACTGCCAAATCGTTGATATATACATTAAAGAATGTCGGGCTCAGATTGCAGCCTTGCTGGACACCTCTTCTCTGGGCAAAGAGATCAGTGCGTTTGTCCCCAATTTTAACCGCCACATTTATTATTCAGATACATTGATAATCCTTTCCTCCTATACCACAGCCGAGGAGTTTGTAATAGAGCCCTTCATGCCAAATAGAGTCAAATGCTTTCTCAAAGTGGTGAAATCATTGGACAAAGTCAGCATGGAGTTACGAAAGGTAAATCATGTCTGACGAATCTTATAGAATTTTTCGAGGATGTAACTAGTAGCGTGGATAGGGGAGAACCAGTGGATGTGGTGTATCTGGACTTCCAGAAGGCTTTTGACAAGGTCCCACATAAGAGATTAGTATACAAACTTAAAGCACACGGCATTGGTGGTTCAGTATTGATGTGGATAGAGAACTGGCTGGCAAACAGGAAGCAAAGAGTAGTAGTAAACGGGTCCTTTTCACAATGGCAGGCAGTGACTAGTGGGGTACCGCAAGGCTCAGTGCTGGGACCCCAGCCATTTACAATATATATTAATGATCTGGATGAGGGAATTGAAGGCAATATCTCCACATTTGCGGATGACACTAAGCTGGGGGGCAGTGTAAGCTGTGAGGAGGATGCTAGGAGACTGCAAGGTGACTTGGATAGGCTGGGTGAGTGGGCAAATGTTTGGCAGATGCAGCATAATGTGGATAAATATGAGGTTATCCATTTTGGTGGCAAAGGAAAGCAGACTATTATCTAAATGGTGGCCGATTAGGAAAAGGGGAGATGCAGCGAGACCTGGGTGTCATGGTACACCAGTCATTGAAAGTAGGCATGCAGGTGCAGCAGGCAGTGAAGAAAGCCAATGGTATGTTAGCTTTCATAGCAAAAGGATTTGAGTATAGGAGCAGGGAGGTTCTACTGCAGTTGTACAGGGTCTTGGTGAGACCACACCTGGAGTATTGCGTACAGTTTTGGTCTCCAAACCTGAGGAAGGACATTATTGCCATAGAGGGAGTGCAGAGAAGGTTCACCAGACTGATTCATGGGATGTCAGGACTGTCTTATGAAGAAAGACTGGATTGACTTGGTTTATACTCTCTAGAATTTAGGAGATTGAGAGGGGATCTTATAGAAACTTACAAAATTCTTAAGTGGTTGGACAGGCTAGATGCAGGAAGATTGTTCCCGATGTTGGGGAAGTCCAGGACAAAGGGTCACAGCTTAAGGATAAGGGGGAAATCCTTTAAAACCGAGATGAGGATAACTTTTTTCACACAGAGAGAGGTGGATCTCTGGAACTCCCTGCCACAGAGGGTAGTCGAGGCCAGTTCATTGGCTATATTTAAGAGGGAGTTAGATGTGGCCCTTGTGGTTAAAGGGATCAGGGGGTATGGAGAGAAGGCAGGTACAGGATACTGAGTTGGATGATCAGCCATGATCATATTGAATGGCGGTGTGGGCTCGAAGGGCCGAATGGCCTACTCCTGCACCTATTTTCTATGTTTCTATAAAACAGGCAAATATTTTCCCATTTTTCGCTTGGTGTACATGTTTTTCAATGAGAATGTGGAGGGTGTGGAGAGTGTGGACTCTCTCTCTCTCTCTCTCTCTCTCTCTCTCTCCCTCCCTCTCTGCCCCCCCCTCTCTCTCTCTATTTTCTCACTCAGTCTCTCCATCTCCACCTTTGCCAGGCAACCACAGATGACCTTTCACCCCCAGAGGGTTCACGGCCTTTAACCACAACATACCAGCGCCAGACAGAAACAAACGTCTCTCCGCGCCGACTTCAAGACAGATTAGATGTTCCCTTTGGAAGGATTTCATCCTCTTTTAAAATTATTTTAAGTTGTTTCACTGCCCACAACAAAAATGGCGGAGGGAAGCGTCGATAATGGGAACGAATGGGCAGAGCTGCCCCTAACAAAGATGGCCGCCTCCCCTGGGTACCGGGACATTACTACCCCTAACAAAGATGGCCGCCCTCCATCAAGTTGCCGACTTTGAAGAAATTCTCCTCCTGCCGCGAAACCTCCATCAGTTCAGTGACGTCAGTGCCTGTACCAAAGATGGCCGCCTCCATGAGCCGTGCCCGCTACAAAGATGGCCGCCCCGCCGTTTCCGGTGCCGGTGACGTCATCGGGGGAGCGGAGGAGCAGCGATGGCGGTTTTCCCCGGAGCGCGGAGCGAGGAGGAGGAGGCGATGCACAGAAAGTACAGCAAGATGAGGAAGATGCTGGAGTGGAGAGGGTGGGGAGAGACACGGGGAGACAGGGGAGGCGGGTGGGGAGAGACACGGGGACACAGGGGAGGAGAGAGAGGGGGGGGAGGGGAGGTGAAGGGGGTGGGAGACAGAGGACATCACTGCATGTAATGTACATGTGACAAATACAATTGACTGACTTTGGGGAGAGAGCGACGGAGAGGGTGTGATGGGTGAGAGGGGGGGAGATAGAGTGTGGAGGAGAGAGCAGAAAGTACATCATGCTGAGGAAGAAGGTGGGGTGGAGAGGGAGGCAGAGGTGAGGGTGGGAGACTGGGGAGAGGAGAGAGATTGGAGGAAAGGGTGGGGGAGAGAAGGAGGGGAGGGAGTGGGGGAGTGGGGAGAGAGAGGGAGGGAGTGGGGAGAGAGAGGGAGGGAGTGGGGAGAGAGGGGGAGGGAGTGGGGAGAGAGAGGGAGGGAGTGGGGAGAGAGAGGGAGGGAGTGGGGAGAGAGGGGGAAGGTGAGGGCACAGACAGAGAGAGAGAGAGGAGAAAGCACAGTACGCTGAGGAAACAGGCGAGGGGGTGACAGTGCGGGAGAGAGCGGGGAGGGGAGAGAGGAGGGTGGGGGTGATGTGATGGGGCGAGGAGATAGATGGGGGGGTTTGGGAGGAGAGGTATTTGGGGGGATGAAGGGGGAGGAGAGGCCAGTGATGGAAGAAGAGGGGGGGAGGTGATGGAGGGGAGGGAGGATAGTGGGAGAGGGTGAGGGAGGTGGATGGAGGGAGAGGCAATGGAGGAAAGGGGCGGATGGAGGGGAGCGAGGTGATGGGGACGACAAGGGGGAGGATTTGGAGGGGGGGGGTTGGGGGCGAGGGTGGAAGTCTGTGGAGTGAATATCTGACATTTGAGGGGGATGTGAGACGGGGGGGGGGGGTGTGAGAGGGTGGGGGCGAGAGAGAGGAGGGGGGCGAGAGAGAGGAGGGGGAGGGTGTGAGAGAGGGTCGTTGTGGCTCCCGGTACCTGACCAGGAATGTTCCGTTTGCAGAAGAAAGCGCTGCTGGCCTTGAAGAAGCAGAGTTCAGTAGCTCAGAGCAACCAGGGAGGCATCAAACGCTGTCGGTGACCTCGCAGTGACCTCCTCCTCGCTGAATTACGCTCAACACTTCCGCTCAGTCCATCTACCAAGCGCAGGCTCAGCGGACACTTCGCCCAACACCTCCGCTCAGTCCGCCTTAACCTACCTGGTCTCCCAGTGGCTCAGCACTTCAACTCCCCCTCCCATTCCCAATCTGACCTTTCTGTCCTGGGCCACCTCCATTGTCAGAATGAGGCCCAGCGCAAATTGGAGGAACAGCACCTCATATTTCGTTTGGGTAGGTTACACCCCAGCGGCATGAACATTGACTTCTCTAACTTCAGAAAGCCCTTGCTTTCCCTCTATCTACATCCCCTCCCCCGTCCCAGTTCTCCCAATAGTCTTACTGTCACCGAGTACATTCTATTTGTCCCGCCCCATCCCCTGACATCAGTCTGGAAAAGGGTCTCGACCTGAAACGTTGCCTATTCCTTCTCTCCAGAGATGCTGCCTGTCCCGCTGAGTTACTCCAGCACCCTGAAACGTCACCCATCCAAGTTCTCCACAGATGCTGCCTGACCCGCTGAGTTAATGCAGCACTCTGTGAAACGACATCTATCCATGTTCTGCACAGATGCTGCCTGTCATTGAGTGATACAGTGTAGAAACAGGCCCTTTGGCCCAACTCGCCCACACCGGCCAACAATGGGGGGCTTCTGTCCAGATGGGAGAGAGTGGTGTGCAAATCCTGGGAGACCGCATCGTCCGTGGATCTGTTCGGACGATATGCGAACTGCAACGGGTCCATGTTCCGAGGGAGGAAGGCGCAGATGTGTTTCTTCACCAACCTCTCAAAGCATTTCATGACTATCGAGGTAAGGGCCACCGGACGGTAGTCATTCAGACAGGCTGGGGAGGCATTTTTTGGTACCGGTACAATGAGACCACACCTGGAGTATTGTGTGCAACTTTGGTCTCTTAATTTGAGGAAGGACATTATTGCTATTGAGGGAGTGCAGTGTAGGTTCACCAGGTTAATCCCGGGATGGCGGGACTGACATTTGATGAAATAATTGGTCAACTGGGCCTATATTCACTGGAATTTAGAAGGATGAGAAGGGAACTTATAGAAACATATACAATTCTTAAAGGGTTGGACAGGATAGATTCAGGAAAAAATTTCCCGCTGTTGGGGGAGTCCAGAACCAGGAGCCACAGTTTTAGAAGGAACTTTTTCGGAGGGGGGGAGAAGTAAATTGGAGGAGCAGCAACTCATATTTCGCTTGGGCAGCTTGCACCCCAGCAGTATGAACATTGACTTCTCAAATTTCAGGTTGTCCTTACTGTCTCCTCCCCTTCTCAGCTCTCCCTCAGCCCTCTGGCTCCACCTCTTCCTGTCTTCTCCCCCCTCCCACCCTCACATACATCTAATATAACCATATAACCATATAACAATTACAGGCCATCTCGGCCCTACAAGTCCATGCCGAACAACTTTTTTCC
Organism: Amblyraja radiata; assembly: GCF_010909765.2. Lineage (NCBI taxonomy): Eukaryota > Metazoa > Chordata > Chondrichthyes > Rajiformes > Rajidae > Amblyraja > Amblyraja radiata. The sequence goes on along the minus strand of NC_045985.1, from coordinate 21,034,947 downwards.
CTTAGTCCCACCTGCCTGCACTCATACCATAACCCTCCATTCCCTTCTCATCCATATGCCTATCCAATTTATTTTTAAATGATACAGTACCAACGAACCTGCCGCCACCACTTCCACTGGAAGCTCATTCCACACCGTTACCACTCTCTGAGTAAAGAAGTTCCCCCTCATGTTACCCCTAAACTTCTGTCCCTTAATTCTGAAGGCATGTCCTCTTGTTTGAATCTTCCCTATTCTCAAAGGGAAAAGCTTGTCCACATCAACTCTGTCTATCCCTCTCATCATTTTAAAGACCTCTATCAAGTCCCCCCTTAACCTTCTGCGCTCCAGAGAATAAAGACCTAACTTATTCAACCTATCTCTATAACTTAGTTGTTGAAACCCAGGCAACATTCTAGTAAATCTCTGTACTCTCTCTATTTTGTTGACATCCTTCCTATAATTGGGCGACCAAAATTGTACACCATGCTCCAGATTTTAACATTACATCCCAGCTTCTATACTCAATGCTCTGATTTATAAAGGCTAGCATACCAAAAGCTTTCTTTACCACCCTATCTATATGAGATTCCACCTTCAAGGAACTATGCACGGTTATTCCCAGATCCCTCTGTTCAACTGTATTCTTCAACTCCCTACCATTTACCATGTACGTCCTATTTTGATTTGTCCTGCCAAGGTGTAGCACCTCACATTTATCAGCATTAAACTCCATCTGCCCTCTTTCAGCCCATTTTTCCAAATGGCCTAAATCACTCTGTAGACTTTGGAAATCCTCTTCATTATCCACAACACCCCCTATCTTTGTATCATCTGCATACTTACTAATCCAATTTACCACCCCTTCATCCAGATCATTGATGTACATGACAAACAACAAAGGACCCAACACAGATCCCTGAGGCACCCCACTAGTCACCTGCCTCCAACCCGACAAACAGCCACCCACCATTACCCTCTGGCTTCTCCCATTCTGCCACTGTTGAATCCATCTTGCTATTCCTGCATTTATACCCAACAGTTGAACCTTCTTAACCAACCTTCCATGAGGAACCTTGTCAAAGGCCTTACTAAAGTCCATATAGACAACATCCACTGCTTTACCCTCGTCAATTTCCCTAATAACCTCTTCAAAAAATTCAAGAAGATTAGTGAAACATGACCTTCCAGGCACAAATCCATGTTGACTGTTCCTAATCATACCCTGTTTATCCAGATGCTTATATATATTATCTCTAAGTATCTTTTCCATTAATTTTCCCACCACTGAAGTCAAACTAACAGGTCTATAATTGCTAGGTTTACTCTTAGAACCCTTTTTAAACAATGGAACAACATGCGCAGTACGGCAATCCTGGGGGACTATTCCCGTTTCTAATGACATTTGAAATATTTCTGTCATAGCCCCGGCTATTTCTACACTAACTTCCCTCAATGCCCTAGGGAATATCCTGTCAGGACCTGGTGACTTATCCACTTTTATATTTTTTAAAAGTGTCAGTACTTCTTTTACTTTGAAACTCATAGTATCCATAGCTACTCTACTAGTTTCCCTTACCTCACATAATTCAATATCCTTCTCCTTGGTGAATACCGAAGAAAAGAAATTGTTCAATATCTCCCCCATCTCTTTTGGCTCTGCAGATAGCTGTCCACTCTGTCTCTCCAATGGACCAATTTTATCCCTCGTTATCCTTTTGCTATTAATATAGCTGTAGAAACCCTTTGGATTTACTTTCACCTTACTTGCAAAGCAACCTCATATCTTCTTTTAGCTTTTCTAATTTATTTCTTAAGATTCTTTTTACATTCCTTATACTCCTCAAGCACCTCATTTACTTCATGCTGCCTATAATTATTGTAGATCTCCCTCTTTTTCCGAACAAGATGTCCAATTTCCCTTGAAAACCAGGGCTCTTTCCAATTTTTACTGTTTCCTTTCAACCGAACAGGAACATAAAGATTCTGTGCTCTTAAAATTTCCCCTTTAAATGTCCTCCATTTCTCTTCTACATCTTTCCCATAAAACAAAATGTCCCAGTTCACTCCTTTTAAATCATCTCGTATCTCATCAAAGTTAGCCTTTCTCCAATCAAAAATCTCAACCCTAGGTCCAGTTCTGACCTTCTCCATAATTATATTGAAACTAATGGTATTGTGATCACTGGACCCGAAGTGCTCCCCAACGCATACCTCCGCCACCTGTCCCGTCTCATTTCCTAACAGGAGGTCCAGCACTGCCCCTCCTCTAGTAGGTACCTCTATGTATTGCTGCAAAAAACTATCCTGCACACATTTTACAAACTCCAAACCATTCAGCCCATTTACAGAATGTGTTTCCCGGTCTATGTGTGGAAAGTTGAAATCTCCCACAATCACTACCTTGTGCTTACTACTAATATCTGCTATCTCCTTACATATTTGCTCTTCCAATCCTCGTTCCCCATTTGGCGGTCTATAAGTGTTGCTACACCTTTCCCACTTCTCAGTTCCACCCAAATAGCCTCCCTAGATGAGCCCTCCAATCTATCCTGCCAAAGCACTGCTGTAATATCTTCCCTGACTAGCAATGCAACACCTCCACCTCTTGCCCCTCCAATCCTATCACACCTGAAGCAACGAAATCCTGGAATATTTAGTTTCCAATCACAGCCCTCCTGCAACCATGTTTTACTGATCGCCACAACATCATACTTCCAGGTGTCTATCCAGACTCTAAGCTCATCCACCTTTCTTACAATGCTCCTAGCATTAAAATATGCACATTTAAGAAACACCCCGTCTCTTATTCTCTGTTTATTTCCTTTTTTTTATTTCTCCTCTTGTGTCCGAGTGCTTCCCTTTTCTGCTTCCTGCCTCCCATTCTGTCTACTAGCTTTCTCTATTTGAGTCCCTCGCCCCAACCATTCTAGTTTAAAGTCTCCCCAGTGGCCTTTGCAAATTTCCCCGCCAGGATATTGGTCCCCCTCGGGTTCAAGTGCAACCCATCCTTTCTGTACAGGTCCCACCTTCCCCAAAAGAAGTCCCAATGATCCAGAAACTTGAATCCCTGCCCTCTGCACCAGTCTTTCAGCCACGCATTTATCCTCCACCTCGCTCCATTCCTACTCTCACTGTCGCGTGGCACAGGCAGTAATCCTGAGATTGTTACCTTTTTGGTCCTTTTCCTTAACTCTCCGCCCAACTCCCTAAATCCTCCCTTCAGGACCTCTTCCATTTTTTTGCCTATGTCATTGGTACCTATATGTACCACAACCTCAGGTTCCTCTCCCTCTGATTTCAGGATATCTTGGATGCGTTGAGACACGTCCGAGGCCGAAACATTGCCTATTTCCTTTGCTCCATTGATGCTGCCTCACCCGCTGAGTTTCTCCAGCATTTTTGTCTAGCCACAGTTTAAGAATAAGGGGTAGGCCATTTAGGAATGAGATGAGGATATACATTTTCACCAAGAGAGTTGTGAATCTGTGGAATTCTCTGCCACAGAAGGCAGTGGAGGCCAATTCACTGGATGTATTCAAGAGAGAGTTAGATTTAGCTTTTAGGGATAGAAACATAGAAAATAGGTGCAGGAGTAGGCCATTCGGCCCTTCGAGCCTGCACCGCCATTCAATATGATCATGGCTGATCATCCAACTCAGTATCCTGTTCCTGCCTTCTCTCCATACCCCCTGATCCCTTTAGCCACAAGGGCCACATCCAACTTCCTCTTAAATATAGCCAATGAACTGGCCTCAACTACCTTCTGCGGGAGAGAATTCCAGAGATTCACCGCTCTTTGTGTGAAAAAAGTTTTCCTCATCTCGGTCCTAAAAGATTTCCCCTTTATCCTTAAACTGTGACCCCTTGTTCTGGACTTCCCTAACATCGGGAACAATCTTCCTGCATCTAGCCTGTCCAACCCCTTAAGAATTTTGTACGTTTCTATAAGATCCCCCCATATCTTCTAAATTCTAGCGAGTACAAACCGAGTCTATCCAGTCTTTCTTCATATGAAAGTCCTGACATCCCAGGAATCAGTCTGGTGAACCTTCTCTGTACTCCCTCTTAGGAGACCAAAACTGTACGCAATACTCCAGGTGTGGTCTCACCAAGACCCTGTACAACTGCAGTAGAACCTCCCTGCTCCTATACTCAAATCCTTTTGCTATGAATGCTAACATACTATTCGCCTTCTTCACTGCCTGCTGCACCTGCATGCCTACTTTTAATGACTGGTGTACCATGACACCCAGGTCTCGTTGCAACTCCCCCTTTCCTAATCGGCCACCATTCAGATAATAATCTACTTTCTTGTTTTTGCCACCAAAGTAGATAACCTCACATTTATCCACATTATACTGCATCTGCCATGCATTTGCCCACTCACCCAGCCTATCCAAGTCACCTTGCAGCCTCCTAGCATCCTCCTCACAGCTAACACTGCCCCCCAGCTTCGTGTCATCGGCAAACTTGGAGATGTTGCATTCAATTCCCTCGTCCAAATCATTAATATATATTGTAAATAGCTGGGGTCCCAGAACTGAGCCTTGCGGTACCCCACTAGTCACTGCCTGCCATTGTGAAAAGGACCCGTTTACTCCTACTCTTTGCTTCCTGTCTGCCAGCCAGTTCTCTATCCACATCAATACTGAACCCCCAATACCGTGTGCTTTAAGTTTGTATACTAATCTCTTATGTGGGACCTTGTCGAAAGCCTTCTGAAAGTCCAGATATAACACATCCACTGGTTCTCCCTTATCCACTCTACTAGTTACATCCTCGAAAAATTCTATAAGATTCGTCAGACATGATTTACCTTTCGTAAATCCATGCTGACTTTGTCCAATGATTTCACCACTTTCCAAATGTGCTGCTATCCCATCTTTAATAACTGATTCTAGCAGTTTCCCCACTACCGACGTTAGACTAACTGGTCTGTAATTCCCCGTTTTCTCTCTCCCTCCCTTTTTAAAAAGTGGTGTTACGTTAGCTACCCTCCAATCCTCAGGAACTACTCCAGAATCTAAAGAGTTTTGAAAAATTATCACTAATGCATCCTCTATTTCTGGGGCTACTTCCTTAAGTACTCTGGGATGCAGCCTATCTGGCCCTGGGGATTTATCGGCCTTTAATCCATTCAATTTACCCAACACCACTTCCCGGCTAACCTGGATTTCACTCAGTTCCTCCATCTCATTTGACCCCCGGTCCCCTGCTATTTCCGGCAGATTATTTATGAAGGAGTCAAGGGATATGGGGAAAAAGCAGGAACGGGATATTGATTTTAGATGATCAGCCATGATCATATTGAATGGCGGGCTGGCATGAAGGGCTGAATGGCCTACTGCTGCACCTATTCTATGTTTCTAGGACTGTTTGATGTACATAATAAAAAGGCAGGCACAGCTGGGGCCCACGCGAGTGCTCATGGCTACACCTTTAACTTGGAGAAAGTGAGAGGTGAAAGGAGAAGTGTTGAGGGTGAGGACAGGTTTGACCCGGCCTCTGGCAGCTCTGTCCAAACACCCATCACCCTTGGAGTGAAAAAGCTGCCCCCAAGTTGTTATTAAATCTTGCCCCTCTCACCTTAAACCTGTGCTCTCTGGTTCTTGATTCTCCGAGCCTGGATAATCCCCTCATGATTTTATACACCTCCATATGCTCAAGCCTCTATAAAGTGGATGCTCACAGTCTTTTCCCAGTGTTGAGTCTAATGTTTGATGACACTGTTTAAAAGACATTTGGACAGGTACATGGGTGGGGAACATAAGGACCTGCAGATGCTGGTTTACAAAAGGTCAGCAGCATCTCTGGAGAAAATGGACAGGTGATGTTTCAGGCCGGGTCCTTCTTCAGACAGCAGACAGATTGCGGTGGGGGTTGGGCAGAAAGCTGGAATATGTGGGGGGGGGGACTGGTGAGTGATAGGTGGATACATGGTGGGGGGGGGGGGTGATGGGTCGATGGACAAGGGCAGAGATGAAGAGGTAAAAGGTGCCACACAATGACAAGAGTTGAACTGTGCGATTGTGAGTCTTACCCCCGAGACCCAGTGCTGGGCACAGCTCAGTGCGGGCACGTTAATGGGCGAGGCACGGCCATGCAGGAGGCTGGGCGAGGCGTGGACGTTGGGCGGGCAGTGCGAGGGCAGGAGCCGGCCAGAGTACACAATATCTGCCTCCACCACCACCCCCGGCAATGTGTTCCAGGCCCCCACTACTCTGTGTAAAGTAACCTTTCCCTGTACAGATTAAGGGACTGAAGTTTAGGGGTAACATGAGGGGGAACTTCTTTACTCAGAGAGTGGTAGCTGTGTGGAATGAGCTTCCAGTGAAGGTGGTGGAGGCAGGTTCGTTTTTATCATTTAAAAATAAATTGGATAGTTATATGGATGGGAAAGGAATGGAGGGTTATGGTCTGAGCGCAGGTATATGGGACTAGGGGAGATTATGTGTTCGGCACGGACTAGAGGGGTCGAGATGGCCTGTTTCCGTGCTGTAATTGTTATATGGTTATATGGTTATAACTACGCCCTCTAGTGGGGGACATTGTGCAGGTTCATTGGCCTTTGTAAAATATCCCTGGTGTGTGGGAAATGGATTTGAAAGTGGGATAACATGGAACTCTCCCTCTCCCACTCCCTCAACCCCCCTCTCTCCCCTCCCTCTTCCCCCTCTCTACCCCCTCTCCCCCCATGCTCCCCTTTCTCGCCCCACTCTCTCCCTCATCTCCCATCCTATCCCCATCTCTCCCCTCTCCCTCTCCCACCTCTCCGCCTTTCCCTCTCTCTCCCACCCTCTCTCTCCCTAGCCCCCCCTCTCCCTCCCGCTCTCTCTCTCCATCCCTCTCTCTCTCTCCATCCCTCTCTCTCTCTCCCCTCTCTCTATCTCACACCTCTCTCTCCCCCTCAGTCTCACCCCATCTCTCTCCCCACCTCTCCCTCCCCCTCACTCTCTCCCCCCACAATCTCGCCCCCCCTTCCCCTCTCCGTCTCCCCCTCGCACCCTCCCCACTCTTCCCCCTCTCTCTCCCTCTACACCCTCCCTCTCTCTCCCACCTCTCTCTCCCGCTCTGCCCCTCTCCCCCTCTCTCTGCCCCCCTCCCTCTACACTCTCCAACTCCCCCCTCTACATCTCTCCCCTTCCCCCTCCCTCTCTACCCCCCGCTCTCCCCCACTCCCCTCGCTCTGCCTCTCCCCCTCGCTCCCTCTCTATCTCCTCCCTATCCCTCCCCCCTCGCTCTCTCCCCCTCCACCCCACCCACTCCCTCTCTCTCCCCCTCACTCTCCCTCCCCTCACCCCCTCTCTCCTCTCCCTCACAATCAATCTCCCTCCTCTCTCCCTCTAGATCTCACCCGTCTCTCCTCTCCCATTCTCTTCCCTTCTCTCCCCCACCTCTCGCCCCACTTCTGTCCTCTCTCCCCCTTCTCTTCCCCCTCTCTCCCCTCTCCCCTCCTCTCTCCCCTCCTCTCTCCCCTCTCTCCCCACTCACGCTCCCTCCCCCTTCTTCCCCTCCCCCTGACCCCCCTCTCTCCCAGACTCTCTGTCCCCGACTCTCTCCACCTCTCTCACCCCCCTCTTTCTCTCTCCCCCCTCTCTTTTCCCCTCTCTCTCTCCCCATCTACCCCTCTCTTCCCTCTCCCTCTCTCCCTCACCCTGCTTCCCTCTCTCCCCCCCTCTCTCTCCCTCCCTCCCTCTCTCCCTGCCCCCTCTCTCCCCTTTCTCCCCCCCTCTTTTCCCCATTCCCCCCCACTCCCTCTCCTAGCTCTCTCCCCTTCCACCCCCTCTCTCCACTCTCTCCCCCCCCTCTCATCCGTCTCTCTGCTCTCTCACTCCCCCAAACTCTCTCTCCCCCGACTCTCTCCCCCCTCCCCATCTCCCCCTCTCTCTCCCTATCTCTCCCCCTCTCTCTCTCCCCTCACTTCTTCCTCCCCACTCCCTAACCCTCTCTCTCCCATCTCTCTCTCCCCTCTCCCTCCCTCTCTCCCTCCCTCTCTCCCTCTCTATCTCCCTCTCTATCTCCCTCTCTATCTCTCTATCTCCCTCTCTATCTCCCTCTCTATCCCCCTCTCTATCCCCCCCTCTCCATCCCCCTTTTCCCCCCATCTCTCTCCGTGAATGGGTGATCGATGGTCAGCATGAACTGGGTGGGCTGAAGGGCCTGTTTCCATGCTGTATCTCCAAAGTAACTCAAGTAAATCACCGTGGATCTCTTGTATCTTAATCTTCTGGATCAGCTGCCATGGGGGACTTGATCACGTGCCCACACTCACCCACACACACTACAGGGGATTGGTGGGGGAGGGTGTGTGTGGGATGTGGGGGTGTGGGTGTGTGTGTGTGTGTGGGGGGGGGGGGGGGGTGGTGTGTGTATGGGGGGGAGTGTGTGTGGGGGGGTGGTTTGTGTTTGTGTGTGGGGGGGGAGTGTGTGTGTGTGTGGGGGGGGGGTGGTCTGGGTGTGTGTGGGGGAGTCTGTGCGTGTGTGTGTGTGTGGGGGGGGGGGTGTGGTGTGTGTGTGGGGGGGTCTGTGTGTGGTGTGTGTGTGGGGGTGGTCTGTGTAGCAATGTTACAAAATTTTGAGATTTAAAAAATCAAGTCTAATTTATCCCATCAGATAACGCATAAAAAGAAGTTTAATTTGACACCTAATTCACTTTCATATCTCATGTATTTAAAAAGTTATGGCCATTTTCATACTCGGAAATTAGCATCTTGTTCCCTATTGATTTTCTATGGACGTAACAAAAAAGCTGTATTCGTGGACAGTCAAAAGCCCATAACTTTCTTAAAAATTAAGAGAACTGAATGAAATTTTCAGTTATCATAGATTGAACTATTCTGAAACAAATATAAAATAATCTTACTTGGATGACCTGAAATTAAAGCATATAATTAGTTAGTTACCCAAGTGTAGCTAATTTCAAACTTCAATTACTAGATCTAAACATCTATCCATTTCTTAATAAATGATTAACATTTTTAAATAGCCTAAGTGTGCAAATAATATTCATAAATAATTCACAATTAAACATGATTTTTAAATCTCATTTACATTAATTTATAGGCCAAATGGAAGGAATTTAGTGTTTAATTGCTGTAAATTAAAGTCCATTTTAAACCAGCTTTCTAGTGGGATCCTGTGAACGCGCTGGTTTAGAACGTTCACATTGCGGTAGATTTGTGCCTCAAATGCCCAGAAAAATACTGCGGGATATAATGGGCCCAAAATTAGCTACTCGCAATATTAAACTTTGTATAAAGGGATGTTAAGAAGCCCTTTTTAATGTAAAAATAAGCTACATACCTTCTGTGGTTTGCTCTATGGGACCCTGACGGCTGCCGTTGTTCGCGGGTTTAGAGATTGATTTTTAAACTACTATAACTATTATACGAGGCCTTTAAAACTAATAATAGCTTTTGCGACGGGGTCTTCCAGCGATTTTTCGTTAATAATTAACATCTGAACATCTTCGATTTGAACAGCCTAGAGAAAATCGCGTTTTAAACCCGCCCCCCTCTAAACGGCGCCAAAATCGCACACACCCGCAACGGCAGATTTTCAGCGACGCTTCAGGTAGGCTTTGCAACATACCTAGAGGACGCTGGTCGTAAGCGAAGGTAGGACATTGTCTTGATGGAAACATTGTAAATTTTTGTCGAACAGCTCAAAACATTTCTAATGCTCTGTTTATAACCAGCTGTTAAATATTTCCAGGGTTTGTGATGAAGCCAAACCACTGTCGGTGGTAGATGAAGCCTTGCCGATTGAAAAGTTTCATTGCCCTGTTTCGTTCAACATGACATTCAAAGAAATATCTGATGACTGCAAGCAAGGTAAAGCTTTTACCTTTTCCATTATTCTTGTTTCTGACATCTTTAAGCCATACACCTGACACCTTATCATTTTCCAGCATCGAACAGCCCGGTTTTAACTTCCCCACAAAATCCATAAATACAACTGACCTGTCCCACTGAAATGATATCCACGTACCTCGATTCCATCCTATCCCCCCTGGTCCAATTCCTACCGACCTATGTCCAAGGTCATCTTTACTCAGAGAGTGGTAGCGGTGTGGAATGAGCTTCCAGTGGAAGTGGTGGAGGCAGGTTCGTTGATATCATTTAAAAATAAATTGGATAGGCATATGGATGAGAAGGGAATGGAGGGTTATGGTATGAGTGCAGGCAGGTGGGACTAAGGGAAAATAATTGTTCGGCACGGACTTGTAGGGCCGAGATGGCCTGTTTCCGTGCTGTAATTGTTATATGGTTATAAGATACGTCGCATGCCCTTCGTCCCTTTAATAAATTCCATCCTATCCCCCTGGTCCATTCCCCACCCCCTCATCTTTACCATGGACGTTCAGTCACTCTACACCTCCATCCCCCACCAGGAAGGATTTAAAGCCCTCCGTTTCTTCCTCGACCGCAGAACCATCCAATTTCCCTCTACTAACATTACTCCGCCTAGCGGAGTTGGTTCTCACTCTTAATAATTTCTCCTTCGAACCCTCCCACTTCCTCCAAGGGCAAATCCCCGAACTCTATCTCCATTACATTGATGCCTGCCTCAGTGCTACCGCCTGCACCCATGCAGAACTCATGGACTTCATCAACTCCACCACCAATTTCCATCCTGCAATCAAATTTACTTGGATCATCACAGACACCTCCCTCGCCTTTCTTGATCTCAGTCTCCACTACAGGAAATAGACTATCGATAGACATCTATTACAAATCCACTGACTCCCACAACTATCTCAACTACACTTCTCCCCACCCTGCTTAATGCAAAGAATCCATCCGCTACTCCCAATTCCTCCGTCTACGCCGCATCTGCCAAGATGAGGTGTTCCATACCAGGACATCAGAGATGTCCTCATTCTTTAGGGAATGGGGGTTCCCCTCTCCCATCGTAGATGAGGCCCACACTCGTGTCTCCTCGGTACTCTGCAGCTCTTGCTCCCCCTCACCCTAGTCACAACACAGACAGTCCCCCTTGTCCTTACCTTTCACCCCATCAGCTGCCACAACACATAATCCTCCAAAATTTCCGCCACCTCCAACGGGATCCCAACACTGGTCACATTTTCCCATCTCTCCCCTTTCTACCTTCTGCAGAGACCATTCCCTCTGCAACTCCTTGGTTAACTCATCCCTTCCCACCTAAACCACTCCCTCCCCAGTACGTTCCCATGCAACCGCAGAAGATGCAACACCGGTCCCTGTACCTCCTCTCCTCCAGGAACCCCAACAGTGCTTTCAGGTTCGGCAGAAGTTCACTTGCACCTCCTCCAACCTCATCTACTGTATCCGTTGTTCAAGATGTGGACTCTTATACATCGATGAGACCAAACGCAGACTGGGCGATCGTTTTGCTGAACACCTTCGCTCAGACGGCTTGAACGTACCTGATCTCTCAATTGCTGAACACTTTAATTCCCCTTCCCACACAGACCTTTCTGTCCTAGGTCTCCTCCATTGTCAGAGTGAGTTTAAACACAATCAATCAATCAATCAATCAATCAATCAATCAATCAATCAACCTTTATTCCCATCTTACAAAGCAACAGTTGTACAGTGCAAAATGAGAAGACGTTTCCCAGACAGCACCACACATGAAACTTAAAACATTTCACATATAATAACAGTAAAAACAATCCAGTCCCTGATGAAACAGTATAAATAGTTAAAAGCAGGTAAAACAGCAACATTAAAATACAGTAAAAACAGTCATTAAAATGTCCAGGGCAGCTGATTTGAGTGGTCAGTGCCAGAGTTATTAAAATGTCAGTGCAAAGCCGCAGAATCAGGTGGAGTGACTGCTTAGCAGCCTCACAGCCTGTGGCAGGAAGCTGTTTAGCAGTCTGGTAGTCCAGGCTTTGATGCTTGCCTGATGGCAGGAGATCCAGGTGTATATGGAGGGGGTGTAGTTTGTCCTTAGCTATTCTCAGAGCTTTTTTCAGACAGTGGCTCTGGAACAGTTCTTGTACCGAGGGTAGGGAGATGCCAATGATCCTCTCTGCTCCCCTTACTACCCTCTGCAGAGCCTTCCTGCTGAGCAGTTACAGTTGGAGTACCAGCATCTCATATTTCTCTTGGGCAGCTTACAGCCCAATGGTATGAAATGTTGATTTCTCTAACTTCAGGTAGCACCGGCATTCTCTCTCTCTCTCTCTATTCCTCCCCCACCCAAGTCACACTGGTTTCTCGTTTTCACCTAACAAACAGCTAGCAATGGCCTGTTTCATCTTATCGTTATTTTTTGCATATCTTCCATTCATTGTTCTTTATCTCTTTACATCATCGCCTATATCTCTTGATTCCCTTATCCCTAACCAGTCTGAAGAAGGGTCTTGAACCAAAACGTCACGCAGAGATGCTGCCTGTCCCGCTGAGTTACTCCAGCTCTTTAAGTCTATCTTCGGTTTAAACCAGCATCTGCAGTTCATTCCTGTACATCTTTAAGTAATGCCTAGATGCAAAGATTAATTGTATTTTCGACTGAAGGGAAATAGTAAGATTAAACGAGAACTTACCAGTTTGAAGTTTGATCTTGATTTTATGAGGAGTTACGATGAGCGATTACGTGAAGACGGGCCGTCCGTCTGCGTGCACGTCAGCCTTCGAAGCAGCGGTGTTAAATCACAGATAAAAATGAAGACCTGAGAATAGTAAGATTGTGAAGAAAACTAGAACTTCCAGATGGCCTTAATAGTATGAAGGTGCGAGCGGTGGGCACGTAATCGCTCATCGTAACTCCTCAAAAAATCAAGATCAAACTTCAAACCGGTAAGTTCTCGTTTAATCTTACTATTTTACTTTGGAGTCACGTGAGTGCCTACATGAAGATTTCAAAGCTCTGTGATTTCACACCGGTTACGAATCCAGGCATCACACACTGAATGGATTGACCATGGATGAGCGTATTATTAAAGCATTCAGACATTACGTAGTTAGTAAAGACACTGAAGCTTTAAAGAAAATAACATCTTTAATAGTTTCCCCTCCCAACCTGCGGGAAAACTAGGTAACAGAACTTAAGATGGCACGAGCAAATACCCCTGGTCCGGTTATGGGATTGTTATAAAACCGTTGGAACGTTCTTTCATTCGCCCATCCTGCAGCCGCTAGGATGTCATCAAGGGGTACGTCCATCGTTCTTGCTGCTGACGTAGATGCAGCCCTGGTGGAGTGAGATTTGAAGATATGAGTGTTTACTCCCGCTGCCACCATTACCTCCTATAACCATCTGGAGATAGTTTGTGTTGACACCTTTTGGTGTGTTTTTTGTGGCTGATGAGGACCGATTGTTCTGAGCCTCTGAGGTTCTCCGTAACTCTCAGGTAGTGGTGTAAATATGTTACCACACACAATCGTTGGTCCTCTGGATATGCCAGGAACTGGATCTTCATCCCTGGCATTCCTGGCCTGCTCTGTTTGATCAGGTCCTTTATAATGAATGTTATATTATTCGTATAGTTGGTCATGTAGTCCAGTCGTAGCTTTTGTAGTGTCTGAACTCTTTGGGCTGTTATTAGAGCCATTAGCATAACCACCTTCAGTGTTAGTTTTGACAATGATAAGGCCATAGGCGGTTCCCACTGACGAAGTAGGGTTAGTACCACGCTCACATCCCATGTGTCCGTGTACCTTGGCCTTGGAGGTATTGAATTGGAAATTCCCTTCATGAATTTTGTTACAAAGGGGTGCGTTCCTATCGGCCCGTGCCCTGCCTCCAGCGTCAGATAGGAGGAGAGTGCACTTCTGGCACTATTGATTGCGCTATAACTTAGTTTGTAGTCATAGTACAGGGCTGATAGGAACTCCAAGACATCCGTTATCTGAACTGTGTTGTACGTTATATTGTTGGCATGGCAGAAAATTCTTAATATTAGTGCCTTTGTGATGACATCCACAGTTCGTTCGGATACTCCAATACCTTGAAATGGCCTCCTCAGAATCTGCAAACCAACAAATTTATACGGTCAAATAGTGGATGATTGCTCCCTGTAACTAGGTTTACTAGGAGATCTCTCCTTTTAGGTACCACCATTAATGGCTGGACTATGATTCCCAATATTTTCGGGAACCAGGCTTGTGTAGGCTAATCTGGTACTACTAAAATGCCTGTAGCTTTGTCTTGCTTGATTTTAGCATCGGTTTATGAGGCAGAATTGTGGAAAAGCATACATAAACATTCCTCCCCCGTTTAGAGAGAAAGCATCCACTGCCTCTGCTCCTGGGTCCGGCTCCCAGGACACATATCTGGGTAACTGATGGTTTAATCTAGATGCAAACAGATCCATATCTGGAGTGCCAAATCGTGTAGTTATTTCGTTAAATACTGCACGATTCAACATCCATTCTGTGTTATCATTAAACATTCGTGACCTTGCATCTGCCACCATGTTATATCTTCCTGGTAGATATACTGCCGTAACCCAAATATCCCTCTCGATGCACCAGTGCCAAATGAGGTTTGATAATCTGTCACAGGATACAGATTTTAAACCACTCATGTGATTGATATATGCCACCGCTGTTGTGTTATCAATCTGAATTTGAACATGCACATGTTGCATGTTGTTACAGAGAGCCTTGAGTCCATATTGTGCCCCCAACAATTCCAGGTAATTGATTTCATATTGTTGGAGTATCGCAGACTCCTGCTCATTCCATCTGCTGCCACAGCTCCTGACTGTGTTTGTAGCTCCCCATCCTAAACCGCTTGCGTTGGTTTGGAGAAACGCTGATGGGCTTTCAAGCAAGATTTCCCTTGAGCTGAGTCTTATGTTTGCCTTCCACCATTGTAGTTCAACAATGGCCTCAGCTGGTAACCGCATAGGTTTGCCAAACTGGCCTGCATGTAATCTCAGTGCTCGTTCCTTTGCTCGCTGTAAATGCTGGTAATGCAAAGGCCGGTAGCGTACTGCAGGAAAGGCAGCTACCAATTTGCCAATTACACTTGCTGTTTGTCTGATAGTTGGTTTGTATTTTTCTATCAGATCATTGCAGGCTTTCCTCAAATCTTGTTGTTTGCCCCTAGGCAAAGTCACCAACATGGTTACTGTGTTGATAGTAAATCCTAGGTAATCAATTACCCTGGTAGGTGTCAATTTTGATTTAACTGGATGGATGAGGAACCCAAGTCTTTCAAACAGGGTTTTGGTTGCTTTGACTGTTACTTCTGCCAATTCTTTGGTGACTCCAAAGATAAATATGTCATCCAAATATGCCATGACTATGTGGTTCTGAGATCTTAGCAGCCCCAGAATTGGTTTCAGTAATTTGGTTAACCATCTAGGGGCTGATGTCAATCCATTTGGCAGAGCCTTGTATTGCCATTTTTGACCCATCCAGCTGAACTTCAAATATCTCCTATACTCTTTGTGAATAGACACCGAGTAGTATGCATCTTTGAGGTCGATGCATGCCATATAACCATTTTTGGAAACCAACTGAGTTGCTGTTCCAAAATTGTCCATTTTAAAGTGTTTATATTGCACATATGTATTGAGTTCCGTAAGATGCAAAATGATGCGGACCCCTCCATCTTTCTTCTCTTATAGTAATATCTATATTACTAAATCTCTGATCTTGACCGCTTTTGGCCAACTGTGCTGCGATTTCCGAGAGAACGCCGCCACCTACGGCCATCATTTTTGGCCACCTCGCTCAGAGCCCCTGTATGAGTGCAGAGGATTTTTTCCGTCGATGAAAAATGAGAGAGATATTAAAGTTATTACAAAATTCCCTGCTGCCCCCGCTGGCGGCATGGGGAGGGACTATAAAATCAGGAAGTGTTGTGCCTCACTCAGTCTCTGCCAGACCAGGAAGCGAGAGGGTCACGGCTCTCTGAGCTGCGAATAACAATGAACGCACGTCTACTCCACGGTGAGCCCCTCGATGCGGCTGTAAAGTGGCTACAGCCCTTTTTAAAAAGTTTGTGTTCACAAAATGAATTTTGGTTGTCTAGTGGCTGCAGCCCAATTGTTTTCCTCGCCTTTTTTAACAAGTTTGTGTTCACAAAATAAATTTTGGTTGTTGGGTGTCTGCAGCCCAATTGTTTGCCTCGCCTTTTTTTAACAAGTCTGTGTTCACAAAATGAATTTTGGTTGTTAGGTGTCTGCAGCCCAATTGTTTGCCTCTCCTTTTTAACAAGTTTGTGTTCACAAAATGAATTTTGATTGTCGTGTGGCTGCTGCCTAATTGTTTGCTTTGGCTTGGCTTTTAAAATCATTGCAACAGTTGGATGCCTGCCCAAGCATCCATACGGCCCACAATGTCTATACTAGCCCTCTGGAAACCAGTGCCTTCAGCCCGCAACACCCATACTAGCGCAACAGACAGCCCTCCCCCCCCCCACTGGCGAGCGGTATTGGAATTGGTGGAGAGGTGGAATATTGCATTGGTGACCAGCCTTCCCGTGTGATGCTGGGACCCAACGGGTCCCACTTAGTCTAGTATTGGATATAAATTGGTGAGGTTCTGTATGTGACCTCGCAATGACATTATTGTCAGATAATGTTTCAATTTCTTTCTGTATATCCATAGTATCTTTTTGGGAGAAGACATATATGCGAATATTGGAATGTGTTGGCGGTGGTGATGAATTCAAATTGAACTCAATTTTGAATCCTTCTATACTGTGCAGTACAAACGGATCCTTAGTGACCCAACACCATTCTCTCAAGAAATATTTTAACCTTCCTCCCTAAGTGAGGTTCGTCTGGAATGTTCCCTAAGGAACTGGCATGCCTTACCTCTGTTGTTACTGGCGGTATGGCGCTGGTTTTCATCCGCGAGGTTTGGGGAGCTGAGCTGGTGGTTGCTCTCTCCTCATCCTCGCTGTCGGCCTGCTGGGGCCTGCCCCTAAAATAAACCTTGACTCAGGTGTGGGTCTTCTTCCGGTGCCTGGCTCTCTAGGTGTGAAACGCCGAGAGCTGTAGGGGTGAAATCTTGTTGATGGACCCCTAGGGTTAGCCTGACCTTTGGTTATGAGACGAAAGGTCTTTGCCTCATCATCCAGATACCGTACCTGTCTCGGCAGGTCTTTCCCGAACAGGTAGTTTGCGGGCTTGTTATTGTTGGCTTTACAAAGAGCTGCGAACTTCGAGTTGATTGCTGGTTTAATTGCATCCTTCAGAATGCAGTTTACCATGAAGCGGGTATTGCATAGTAGCGCCATAGTGTCTTGTTCCCAGTCAGTGGGGAGGCCTCCTTCCACACCTCCTGCAAATGAAGTAATACCAGACCCCAGCAGGTTTAGTACTTTAACCATATAACCATATAACAATTACAGCACGCAAACAGGCCATCTCGGCCCTAGAAGTCCGTGCCGAACAATTTGTTCCCTTAGTCCCACCTGCCTGCACTCATACCATAACCCTCCATTCCCTTCTCATCCATATGCCTATCCAATTTATTCTTAAATGATACCAACGAACCTGCCGCCACCACTTCCACTGGAAGCTCATTCCACACCGCTACCACTCTCTGAGTAAAGAAGTTCCCCCTCATGTTACCCCTAAACTTCTGTCCCTTAATTCTGAAGTCATGTCCTCTTGTTTGAATCTTCCCTATTCTCAAAGGGAAAAGCTTGATCACATCAACTCTGTCTATCCCTCTCATCATTTTAAAGACCTCTATCAAGTCCCCCCTTAACCTTCTGCGCTCCAGAGAATAAAGACCTAACTTATTCAACCTATCTCTGTAACTTAGTTGTTGAAACCCAGGCAACATTCTAGTAAATCTCCTCTGTACTCTCTATTTTGTTGACATCCTTCCTATAATTGGGCGACCAAAATTGTACACCATACTCCAGATTTGGTCTCACCAATGCCTTGTACAATTTTAACATTACATCCCAGCTTCTATACTCAATGCTCTGATTTATAAAGGCTAGCATACCAAAAGCTTTCTTTACCACCCTATCTATATGAGATAGATTTCTATATGAGATGAGATAAAGTTCCAGACTTTCTGGAACTTTAGTTCTTGGTTCCTGATGAAAGGACCAATTTGTCCCCAGATTACATGGTTCACTGCTTGAACCTTGAGGGAAGCACAGTTAGATGGTGGGGGGTACCTGTTCATGGTTTCTTCCATGACCAGTTCTTTGAGTTGGTGAGATGCTAAGTAATTTATGTTACTTGCCAGGTCTTCATCCATGGGAGCACCCAGTGATGTGGTAATAGCAAACTTGGATGATGTAGAGATATTTCCTCCTTTCTCCCCTGGGAATGTTCCCCCCTTGTGCTTCCGTATTCTGATTCTGAGTAGTCCCCATATAACCATATAATATAACCATATAACAATTACAGCACGGAAACAGGCCATCTCGACCCTTCTAGTCCGTGCCGAACACGTATTCTCCCCTAGTCCCATCTACCTGCACTCAGACCATAACCATCCATTCCTTTCCCGTCCATATAACTATCCAATTTATTTTTAAATGATAAAATCGAACCTGCCTCCACCACCTTCACTGGAAGCTTATTCACACACAGCTACCACTCTATGAGTAAAGAAGTTCCCCCTCATGTTACCCCTAAACTTCTGTCCCTTAATTCTCAAGTCATATCCCCTTGTTTGAATCTTCCCTACTCTCAGTGGGAAAAGCTTATCCACGTCAACTCTGTCTATCCCTCTCATCATTTTAAAGACCTCTATCAAGTCCCCCCTTAACCTTCTGCGCTCCAAAGAATAAAGCCCTAACTTGTTCAACCTTTCTCTGTAACTTAGTTGCTGAAACCCAGGCAACATTCTAGTAAATCTCCTCTGTACTCTCTCTAATTTGTTGACATCCTTCCTATAATTAGGCGACCAAAATTGTACACCATACTCCAGAATTGGCCTCACCAATGCCTTGTACAATTTTAACATTACATCCCAACTTCTATACTAAGAATGGGGAACCTTCAATGGGGAAGATATAGTGCTGCCCCGTGTACGAGGCTGCTGGCCCGGTCTGTTGAGGGGACTCGTGCTGATATCGCTCCCTCCGACGGAGCTTATTGTGGAGCAACTTCTCCACAAGTTGCTCCATCTGGGGGAGTCGTCCTCGGACGCTTCCCGTTGAGGGAGGGTATCCCTCTTCCCCTGACTCATCCGAGTCTACGGGTCTGGCAGACTTATGGGTGGCTTTACGCCCCGTCGGGACCACCACGGTGCTTTCCTCCTGCACCAAGTCTGCTGCTGCCGGTTCTGATGCCGGCGGTAATGTCGGTGAAAATGACCGTCGCCCGTTACTGGGAATGCTGCGGTCTTCGGCAGCTGGTTTCCCCGCGGACCGTCTCTTCGACATTTTTGGGGCTCTGAAACACAAATATTTTTTCAAGCTCGATCAGAAAGCGGAGAGTAAGTAGTTCAGCTTCTCTTACCTGCCGCCTTTTTTAAATCCCAATGGCTGGGAGGACACAGTGCTTCTTCCAGTCCGTTGTGCGCGTTGCGTTCAGACGTAATGACGCGCACGCAGATGGACGGCCCTTCTTCACGTGGTCACTCGCGTGACTCCGAAGTAAAATTGGAGATTTGATCTCCCACTAAACTCATCAGCTGGGAAGCATCATTGAGTCAGAGGTTTAGACTCTCCTACCACCTTCACTGGAAGCTCATTCCCCACAGCCACCACTCTCTGAGTAAAGAAGTTCCCCCTCATGTTACCCCTAAACTTCTGTCCCTTATCCCCTGACTCCGCTATCTTTAAGAGCCCTATCTAGCTCTCTCTTGAAAGTATCCAGAGAACCAGATTCCAATGCTCTCTGAGGCAGAGAATTTCACACTCGCAGCTCTCTGTGAGAAAAAGTGTTTCCTCATCTCCGTTCTAAATGGCTTACCCCTTATTCTTAAACTGTGGCCCCTGGTTCTGGACACCTCCAACATCGGAACATGTTTCCTGCCTCTAGCATGTCCAAACCCTTAACAATCTTATATGTTTCAATAAGAGTCCCTCTCATCCTTCTGAACTCCAGAATGTTCAAGCCCAGCCGCTCCATTCTCTCAGCATAAGACAGTTCCGCCATCCCGGGGATTAACCTTGTAAAACTCCCTCAATAGCAAGAATGTCCTTCCTCAAATTACGGGACCAAAACTGCACACAATACTCCAGGTGTGGTCTCACTAGGGCTCTGTACAACTGCACAAGGACCTATTTGCTCCTATACTTGACTCATCGTGTTATAAAGGCCAACATGCCATTCGCTTTCTTCACTTCCTGCTGTACCTGCATGCTTACTTTCATAGACTGATGAACAAGGACCCCCAGATCCCGTTGTACTTTCCCTTTTTCCAACTTGATGCCATTTAGATAATAATCTGCCTTCCTGTTTTTAATACCAAATTGGATGACCTCACACTTATCCACATTAAACTTCATCTGCCATGCATCTACCCACTCCCCCAACCTGACCAAGTCACCTTGCATTCTCATACCATACTCCTCACAGTTCACACTGCCACCCAGCTATGTGTCATCTGTAAATTTGCTAATGTTACTTTGAATTCCTTCATCCAAATCATTGATGTATATTGTAAATAGCTGCGGTCCCAGCACCGAGCCTTGTGGTACCCCACTAATCACTGCCTACCATTCTGAAAGGGCCCCGTTAATCCCTACTCTTTGTTCCCTGTCTGCCAACCAATTTTCTATCCATGTCAGCACTCTATCCCGAATACCATGTGCCCTAATTTTGCCCACTAAACTCGTATGTGTGACCTATTCAAATGCTTTCTGAATGTCCAGGTACACTACATCCACTGACTCTCCCTTGTCCATTTTCCTGGTTACATCCTCAAAAAATTCCAGAAGATTAATCAAGTATGATTTTCCCTTCGTAAATCCATGCTGACTCGGACTGATCCTGTTACTGCTATCCAAATGTGCGGCTATTTCATCTTTTATAATTGACTCCAGCAACTTCCCCACCACCGATGTCAGGCTAACTAGTCTATAATTCCCTGTTTTCTCTCTCCCGCCTTCCTTAAAAAGCCATGGTTGTACATTACAGAATTAGGCCCTTCGGCCCATCACGTCCATGACCACCTTTTCCCCAGCTCAACTAATCGATTTGCTCACATTACATCGCTATTCTTCTACACATCACCTAGTGCCTTAAGTATAGTGATTATATCTCATTCCACCACCTCCTCTGTAGCATGTTCCACATATCACCAACTCTCAGTGTAAAGAAAACTTCCAACTCAGAACCTCTTTAAAACTCCTTGCTCTAAAGATAAACATGCACTCTCTTGATCTGATATCCCTGAATGCAAATAAGGTTTTAATAATCTACCCTGCATCCTGCTGCAGATTTTGACAACCTTCTCATCTATCCACAATTTTTGAGTCCTCCACAGACTAGTAAGATTAAACGAGAACTTACCAGTTGGAAGTTTGATCTTTATTTTATGAGGAGTTACGTCGAGGGACTACGTGCAGAAGGCCGTCCAGGCGCACGCGTGTCAAACTTCAAAGCAGCGGTGTGAAATCACAGATGATCTACTCCGAAGCACAATAGTAAGCTACGTGATACAAACTTAACTTACCTTTGATCTTATTAGGGTGGGAGCGGAGGGCACGTAGTCTCTCGACGTAACTCCTCAAAAAAGAAAGATCAAACTTCAAACTGGTAAGTTCTCGTTTAATCTTACTATTTTACTTCGGAGTCACGAGTGTGACTACGTGAAGATTTTAAAGCTTCTGTGATTTTAGGCCGTAGATTGAGTTCCGGCGTATCACTGCATTTTGCTTGACTATGAGTGAACACAGTTAATAACATGCAAAACCATCATACATGTTTAATTAATTAATTAATGGTTTATATTATGAGAAACATTATGTGTCCCTTTTTAATCACTAGGGACATCTTATACTGAATTCAACCCAGTACCATCAAATACACCAGGGTCTGCAATTTCTTTGTGAGAATACTTGTGAAACATCCTTTCACTTGCCCATCCTGAGGCCGTGAGGATATGGTCTATTGGCACGTCCAAATCCTTGGCCGCCAATGTTGCCGCCACCCTGGTGGAATGAGGTTTAAATTTGTCCGTATCAATTCCTGCATCCAATAGCACCTTCTTCAGCCATCTTGAAATTGTTTGTGTTGTCACTTTTATGTGTGGCTTTTTATGGCTGATGAATAATGCAGATTCTGCACCTCTCAGATGTTTGGTCGTTTCAATGTAGTATTTTAAATATGTAACTACGCAAAGTCTTTGATCTGAAGGATATGCTGAAAAACCCAATTTACACCCCAAGACTCCTGGTCTGCTCTGTTTTAGCAGGTCATAGACATAGAATGTAATTTCCTCTGATTTAATTCCCATTCTGTCTATCCTTAACTTGTGTAATGTTTGTACTCTTTGGGCTGAGACTAAAGCCATTAACATGACTACTTTCATCGTAATTTTGTCTAACGACAAATTTGAGATGGGATCCCAGTGGCTAAGTAGCAATAGTACATCCCTCACATTCCAGATTTCCGTATATCTCGGTCTGGGACGTTTAGCATTAAAGATGCCTTTCATGTACAGGTGCACAACCTTTTATCCGGAGTTCCGGAAACCCAAAAGCTCCGAAAACCGGACATTTTTTCCAGGATGTCGTCTGCACACCAAAGCTCGCGTTTGGCGCCAAACTTGACCCGAAACGACCCACGGTCAACCCAGGTCTGTACTCTGTAGCGGCTGCCTCCTCCCCGGAGACCGGGGAGACACTTAAACATCCGTAAATCATTGCTTAAATGTTAGTCAGTTAGTTTGGAGGGCTTTTATGTGGGGTGGGGGGGTGAAGGGGGAAACTTTAATTCTTAGTCCCCTACCTGGTCGGAGAGGCGGGGAGCGGGCAATGCCTTACCGGGTCGCCGTGCAGTAAGCTCCGGAGCGCTGTGGCCGCCGACTCCCAACATCGCGGAGCTGGGGCTGCGGGCGTCCGGCCGCGGGCAGCGCCGGTTGTAGCTCCGACCCCGGCGAACTCTACCACTGGCTGCGCGGCGCTCCAAATCCAGCGCCGCCCGCGGCCGGACACCCGCAGCCCCAGCTCCGCGATGTTGGGAGTCGGCGGCCACAGCGCTCCAGACCTTACCGCACGGCGACCCGGTAAGGCATTGCCCGCTTCCCGCTGGTATCCCAGCGCTGTGGCCGCCGACTGCCAACATCGCGGGGCTGCGGGCATCCGGCCGCGGGCGGCGCTGGATTTGGAGCGCCGCGCAGCCAGTGGTAGAGTTCGCCGGGGTCGGTGCCCCAACCGGCGCCGCCCGCAGCCACAGCTCCGCGATGTTGGGAGTCGGCGGCCACAGCGCTCCGGAGCTTACTGCACGGCGACCCGGTAAGGCATTGCCCGCTCCCCGCCTCTCCGACCAGGTAGGGGACTAAGAATTAAAGTTTCCCCCTTCACTCCCCCCCCACATAAAATCCCTCCAAACTAACTGACTAACATTTAAGCAATGATTTACAATGATTCCCCGGTCTCCGGGGAGGAGGCAGCCGCTCCAGACTTTTCAAGCCGCCCGCGCTGCCTACCTAATCTATGTTAAAAATCTTCCATTCCGAAATCCGAAAAATTCCGAAATCCGAAAAGTGTCTGGTCCCAATGCTTTCGGATAAAAGGTTGTGTACCTGTATCTACAAATCAAAGGGTGTGATCCTAGAACTTCACGTTCCGATGGTTTCGATAAGTATGCCGACAAAGTACTCCTTGCTGTATTGATCGCACTATAGCTTAAGTTATCATCAAAGTGTAATTTTGACACGAATTCTATAACATCTGAAGTGTCTGCAGTGTCGTAAGAAATATTTTGTGTTGAACAAATTGTTCCCATTTCTTAATGTAAGAGATGTACTGCTTCTGGGTACTATCCCTGCATGATCCTGTAATTACATCCATAGAGCGATCTGATAGCCTTCTTCCAACATATGGTCTTTTTAGAATCTGCAAATCAATAAATCAATATGATCATGTAAAGGATGAAATTCACCAGTTACAGGGTGCACAAGTAGGTGTTCTTGTCTAAAGACATTCATAATGGGTTCAGTCACCATTTTTAACACCAATGGATGCCATGTTTGTGTGGGCCATCTGGAACCACCAACAATCGTGAAGCATAATCTTGTTTGATCTTCTGTAGACACCTACTGATCAGACAAAAGGGAGGAAATGCATACAAAAACATTCCACCCCAATTTAACGTAAACGCATCTACCCCTTGTCGCACCTGGGTCTGGCTCCCATAAAACACTATTTGCCAAACACAAATCAACCTACTGAAGAAGGGTCTCGACCCGAAACATCATTCACTCCTTCTCTCCTGAGATGCTGCCTGTCCCGCTGCGTTGATGTTGAGAGGTTGCAGGGTGACCTACACAGGTTGAGTGTGTGGGCAGATGCAGTATAATATAGATAAATGAGAGGTTATCCACTTTTGTGGCAAAACAAGGGGGCAGATTATTATCTCAATGGGGTTAGGTTAGGTAAGGGGGAGGTACAGTGAGACCTAGGTGTCCTTGTACACCGGTCGCTGAAAGTTGGTGTGCAGGTACAGAAGGCAGTGAAGAAAGCTAATGGAATGTTGGCCTTCATAACAAGAGGATTTCAGTATAGGAGGAGAGAGGTCCTTCTGCAGTTGTATAGGGCTCTGGTAAGACCACATCTGGAGTATTGTGTACAATTTTGGTCTCCGAATTTGAGGAAGGACATCCCTTTGAGGTAGGTTCACGAGATTGATCCCTGGGATGGCGGGACTGTCATATGAGGAAAGATTGAAAAGACTAGCCTTGTATTCACTGGAGTTTAGAAGGATGAGAGGAGATCTTATAGAAACATAAAATTATAAAAGGGCTGGACAAGCTAGATGCAGGAAAAATGTTCCCAATGTTGGGCGAGCCCAGAACCAGGGGCCACAGTCTTAGAATAAAGAGGAGGCCATTTAAGACTGTGAGAAAAATCGTTTTCACCCAGAGAGTTGAGAATTTGTGGAATTCCCTGCCACAGAGGGCAGTGGAGGCCAAATCACTGGAAGGATTTAAGAGCTCTAGGGGCTAGTGGAGTCAAGGGATATGGTGAGTAGGCAGACACGGGTTATTGATTGGGAACAATCAGCCATGATCACAATGAATGGCGGTGCTGACTCGAAGGGCCGAATGGCCTCCTCCTGCACCTATTTTCTATGTATGATTACTCCAGCTTTTTGTGTCTATTTACAATTCAACCTTCTCTGGTCCGGAAGTGGTTTAGTTTACGCCCCCTCGCGGCACGCATTGTATGGGCGGTTCTGTCCAACACAGCAGAGCAGGCAGTTACATGTCAACACGCTGCAGCGTCCTTAACTGGGTCGCCGCTCCCCGCTCATCGCCCCCCCCCCCCTCAAACTTTACCCCACAACCCTCACCCCCTCGCCATCAGCCCCCAAATCCCTCTCACCTTCTCCGCCATCTCCCCCTCTCTCACGTCACCGGGCTGCAGGGACTCGGGCAGCGTCTGTGGGGCGGTGAGATGGTCATTGCTCGGGGTCGGGAACCTGCCTGATGCACAGATTCTGCCCGACCCACCGGGTTTACCAGCTCCTCCCCGGGGTCACACATCATTCCCACCGTCTTTTATTGACACGCCCGCGCTCAACTCCCATCCCCGCCTCCCACATTTCCTTTTATCCCCCCCCCCCCCCCCCCCCTCCTCCTTCCACCTTCCACCTCCTCCTCCGAGCCAGCACCGCCATTCAATATGATCATTGCTGGTCATCCTAAATCAGGGTGAAAAATGGATTTCCTCATATCACTCCCTAATGGCCCACTCCTTATTCTTAAACTGTGACCCCCTGGTTCTGGACTCCCCCCAACATCGGGAACATTTTTTCTGCATCTAGCCTTTTTCACAGAGAGAGTTGTGAGTGTGGAATTCTCTGCTTCAGAGCGCGGTGGAGGCCAGTTCTCTGGATACTTTCAAGAGAGAGCTAGTTAGGGCTCTTAAAGATAGCGGAGTCAGGGGATATGGGGAGAAGGCAGGAACAGAGTACTGACTGGGCAAGATCAGCCATGATCACATTGAATGGTGGTGCTGCTGAATGGCCTAATCCTATTGTCTATAACCTGTTTTACACATTTCTAGAAGAGCCCTTTCATCCTTCTAAATTCCAGTGAATACAAGCCCAGTTGATCCATTCTTTCATTATATGTCAATCCTACCTGTTGTATTAACTGGATAACACTGAGATAGGAGTTTGTCACTGGATCTATGTACACATACAATAATGAACCAACACCAATGGCCTTCGTTACATCAGGCAGAGGCTGACATGACAGGCAGCGGGTGTTATAATAAATCTGATTTAATATGTGCAAAGCCATGTTACAATGTCACCACAAGCTGCACAAAAACGTGCAGAACAAACATCCATTGCATCAATAGTCAGATTTTCTATAAATTACAGTTTCCCAAAGAGCAACAGATGCAACAATAGTCAATGGGGATTGGATAGATGTTGTATACATAGACTTTGGTAAAGTTGACGACAAGATTCTTATAGAACATAGAAAAGTACAACACAGGCCCTTCGGCCCACAATGTCCATTCTGAACACGATGCCAAAATAACCTCATCGCATCTGCCTGTATGATCCATAATCCCCCCATAACCACGTGCCTCTTAAACACCACTATCATATCTGCCTCCACCACCACCCTTGACCATGTGTTCCAGGCCCCCATCACTTTGTAACAAAGTAAAACTTGCCCACACATCTAAATATGACTAAAACTCTCATCTTGTTTGTTTCTATGTCTGTCTGTGCGGAGTTCCTGAAATTACGCCAAAACGGTACAAAATAGCACTACAATTATGGACCACCTTAATCACCGTTGTCCTGTGGTGTGATGTAACAAGTTTAGTTCAGATTGATGGTATATTTTACAAGTCATTCACATTGTGAACTTTTACAATGTAACACTGTGTTTCTAAAGTCTAAAGGCATCATGTTCGGCACGGACATTGTACTGCGCTAGGAATTAAAAAAATACAGAGAAAAGACAAAGAGACGGAGAACAAGGACAGAATCTTCAAACCCCAATCGGTGACATCACGGCTTGTTGGTGACCATGGTCCCCAATTCCTCATAGTTCATACAGTCTGTAATCTTCATCTGTCCAGTGATCTCCCCTCCCCCTACACGCCCCCACAGTGTCAGGCTGGGGGGCTCTGGGACCATGGACAGGGGGCTCACATCTGACACAGAGACGGGACAGCAGCAAACTTGTTCCCCATCACCCAGCAACGGGGTGCACTGTGACCCCCCACGTACACCGGTCCACACTCTGCAACACTCCCGGTCGCACACCGTCACGCTCCTTGTTCCTGCGAGAGAGAAGGAGAGAGGGAGAGAGGGAGAGAAGGTCCTGTGTTAGTGACCGGACATTATGGCCCATCCATCCCATGCACTAGGGGGCAGCATCACCCCACAAAGTTAGCTGAGAGAGAGGGGGTGTCTGGGGGGCAGATGGGAGGGGCGACGGAGAGCAGCGTTGCAGGGAATGCGTCGCTGACCCGGCGGCTGCAGCAATCTTCTGCGATGCAGGTGTAGGTGTAGGTGCAGGTGCAGGTGTGCTGCCCCGGGTCCGGCAGGTACAGCACGGCTCCGGGGAAGGTGGCGTTCCCCACACCGGGATCCTGCGATCGCCGCTCCCACCGGTAGGTGACGGGGCAGCCGCTGACGGTGGAGCAGTTCAGCGTGAGATGCGACGAGTTGCGGCTGACCTCCACGGTCGGTGTGGACATCGGCTCTGCAAGGCAGCACAGTGTAAAGTCCAGCTAATCCGCAGGGAGTTCAAGTCCATAGCCCACTAAAGGCGGCAGCACCAGCAGATATGGTGGTAAAGAAGGAGTGTGGTGTGTCTGACTTCAATGTATAGGGGCATTGAACACAAGATGTAGGAAGTCATGATGCAGTTGTATACGACTCTGGTTAAGCCCCATATGGAGTATTGTGTGTAGTTTTGGTCGCCCCATTACATGGGGGATGGTGCAGAGGTAGTTTACCAGAATGCTGCCTGGATTAGATGGTTTCAGCTACAGGGAGAGGTTGGGTTGATTTTGGATTTGGATGTGGAGAGGATGTTTTCACTCGTGGGAGAGTCCAGGACTAGAGATCATAGCCTAAGAGTTGTAGGACTTTGATTTAGGAGAGACTAGGAGAAATCTCTTTAATCAGAGGGTGGTGAATCTGTGGAATTCTTTGCCACAGAAGGCTGTGGAGGCCATCAGTGGATATTTTAAAATCAGAGATAGATAGATTCTTGATTAGTATGGGTGTCAGAGGTTATGAGGAGAGGGCAGGAGAATGGGGTTGGGAGGGAGAGATAGATCAGCCATGATTGAATGGCGGAGTGGACTTGATGGGCCGAATGGCCTAATTCTACTCCTATCACTTATTGATAATAGGTGCAGGATTAGGCCATTCGGCCCCTCGAGCCAGCGCCACCATTAAATGTGATCACGGCTGGTCATCCACAATCAGTACCCGTTCCTGCCTTCTCCCCATATCCGCTGACTCCACTATCTTTAAGAGTTCTGTCTAGCTCTTTCTTGAAAGCATCCAGAGAATTGGCCTCCACCG
The DNA here is from genome assembly GCF_010909765.2 of Amblyraja radiata. Taxonomy (NCBI): domain Eukaryota; kingdom Metazoa; phylum Chordata; class Chondrichthyes; order Rajiformes; family Rajidae; genus Amblyraja; species Amblyraja radiata. The sequence continues at coordinate 21,006,359 of NC_045985.1, read as the reverse complement.
CCATCTGAGGCAAATAATTCCATCTCGTCGTCTGGGAATCGCCGGCAGTTAAATGAAGCCAAGCACTACTACAGATCTCTAAATTGATGGGTTCACAAATGGAAAGTGTTAAAAATGCTTTGTGTAAAATGGAATTATTTGCAACGCTTTCAGTGTCCTTTAGGTGGCGACTCTTTGCATTCCTTGTGCTGTGTGCAGGCGGGTGGGACCAGACCAGAATGCCCAGAGGGTCAGCATGGACCATGTGGGCCGAAGAGCCAGTCTGGATACTGTACAACTCTCCACGATGCTACTCACCGACCACTCGCAGCTCAAACTGCTCCCGGTTCCTCAGCTCCCTGCCCAAGTAATTTATCTGCACCTCGTACGTCCCCTGGGCACCTGGACTCACGGCCCGCAGATCGATGAAGGCGTCCCGTCCGAAGTGGACCCTGTCCCTGTAGGACGGGCGGACCCAGTGCGGATATTCCGGGCTGTCAGACTTCCAGGCCAGGATTGCAAGATCGGGTTGGATCCGCTCCATCACCACCACAAACCTCTCCTGGCTGTGATGTAGGACGGGGAACCTCACCTTTCCACCCACGGGGACGGTGGTGATGGAGCCGGCGATGGCTGACGTTCCTGCTCTGCACAGCACCGCAGTGTGGAGGCCTGCAACACAACAAGGGCCGGGGATGGTACACAATCCAGCGGTGATGGGGGCTGACTGGAGACATGGGACAAGAGCAGACAAGGCACCGTGCAACACGATAGGCAACATGTAGTGGCCGCACCAGTGTGGACCTCTGATCACCGTGCTGTAGGAAGGTGCAGTGGAGGTTCACCAGCACATCGCATGTGACAGATACAGCACAGAAACAGGCCATTCAGACCATATCGCCTCTACCAAAAATGTATCTACACAAACTCATCCCTTCTGCCTACATCCTGCCCATATGGAAAAATGTTCCCCATGTTGGGGGAGCCCAGAACCGAGGGTCACGCTGAAGAGTAAGGGGTAGGCCATTTAGGACTTTTCACACGGAGAGTTGTGATTCTGTGGAATTCTCTGCCTCAGAGGGCGGTGGAGGTCGGTTCTCTGGAAACTTTCAAGAGAGAGCTAGATAGGGCTCTGAATGATCGTGGATTCAGGGGATATGGGGAGAAGTCAGGAACGGGGTACTGATTGTGGATGATCAGCCACGATCACATTGAATGGCCGAAAGGCCTACTTCTGCACCTGTTGTCTATCGTCTATTGAGATGCGGAAAAACTTCTTCACCCATAGAGTTGCGAGTCTGCGGAATTCTCTGCCACAGAAGGCAATGGAGACCAATTCACTGGGTGTTTTCAAGAGAGAGATATATATGGCTCTCAGGGCTAACGGAATTAAGGGATAAGGGGAAAAAGCAGGAATGATGATCATCCATGATCATAGTGAATGGTGGTGCTGGCTCGAAGGGCCTACTCCTGCACCTACTGTTTCTACATTTCTTCAAATCTTCCATATCCCTGTACCTGTCCAAATGTTTAATATCATACTAACCTCTACAGCTTCCTCCGGCAGATCATTCTATAACCCCCCCCCCCCCCCCCCCCTGGCTTCCACTGCCTTCTTTGGCAGATAATTCCACAGATTCACAACTAGTTAGGGAGTAGTTGGAGACCTTTCTACCCCAACTAGTCTGAAGATGTCTCGACCTGAAACATCACCCATTCCCTCTCTCCAGAGATGCTGCCCATCCCGCTGAGTTACTGCAGCATTGTGTGTCTGTCTGTAAGCTGTTTGTGTGTGAAACTAAACCACAGCCAAGGTTCAGATGAACCCACATCTTAAAGTATGTACAGGGGCCGAGAACATGGTCTGCACAGCGGTAGAGTTGCTGCCTCACAGCGCCAGGGACCCGGGTTTGATCCTGACTACGGTGCTGTCTGCACTTAGTTTGAAAGTTTTCCCTGTGACTGCGTGGGTTTTCTCCGGGTGCCCCGGTTTCATCCCACATCTCCCCTTCTCCACCAGTCTAAAGGTTCGCCTGTTCATTCCCCCCACAGATGCTGCCCGACCCGCTGATTTCCTCCAGCACTGTGTTTTACCGACAATTGTGCACTCCTGACTGGTTTTATTTCAGTTTAGAGATACCTCTACAGCTGGGAACAGGCCCTTCGGCCCATCGACTCAGCGCCGACCAGCGATCACTGATTCTAACCTACATGCACTAGCAACAGGTGCTAGTGGAATCAAGGGAAAAGGGGAGAAAGCAGGCACGGGTTATTGATTGGGGACAATCAGCCATGATCACAATGAATGGCGGTGCTGGCTCGAAGGGCCGAATAGCCTCCTCCTGCACCTATTGTCTATGTTTCTATGACAATTTACAGAAGCCAATTAACCTACAGACCTGAGATAGACACAAAAAGCTGGAGTAACTCTGCGGGACAGGCGGCACCTCTGGAGAGAAGGAATGGGTGACGTTTCTGGTGGAGTCCCTTCTTCAGACCCGAAATGTCACCCGGTGGAAACCCACACGGTCACGGGGAGACCGAACAAACCCCGTACAGACAGCGCCCGGAGTCAGGATCTAAACCCGAGTCCCTGGTGCTGAGAGGCAGCAGCAACACGCGGGCCGAGTGGCCTCTCTCTCTGTGTACCTGCCAGCAGCCACAGCAGACACCCCACCTTCCAGATAGAGCGCCGCATCCCTGGTGGTCTCCCGGTCCCGTCTGCTCAACGGGCGCCGACTCCACGTTGCACCGAGTCACCCCGAGTCAAGCGGCGCGCTGGGCTGGAGGAGAGAGCGAGATGTATTAGTGCGGGGGCGCGGGGGGGCAGGCGAGTGGGGGGGGGGGGGGGTTATGGCAAGAGATGCAGGGGAGGGGGGGGGGGAAGATGCAGCGAGAGAAGAGGAGGGGGGATGGGGGAAGAGGGGAGAGGTGCGGGGAGGAAGGGGGAGAGGTGCAGGGTGGGAAGGAGGTGCGGGGAGGGGAGGGAAAGGAGCGGTGAGAGGGGAGGGGGAGAGGAGGGGGAGGGGAGGGGAAAGGAGCGATGAGAGGGGAGGGGGAGGGTGCGGGGAGGGGGGGAGAGGAGCTAGATGTAAAAAGCTGGAGTAACTCAGCGGGACAGGCAGCATCTATGGAGAGAAGGAATGGGTGACGTTTCGGGTCGAGACCCTTCTTCAGACCGGTTAGGAAGAAGGGAAACGAGAGATACAGACGGTGATGTGGAGAGATAAAGACCAATGAATGAAAGATCTGCACAAAAGTTACGATGATAAAGGAAACAGGCTGTTTGTTGGGTGCAAATGAGAAGCTGGTGCGACTTGGGTGGGGGAGGGATGGAGAGACAGGGAATGCCGGGGCTGCCTGAAGTGAGAGAAATCAATATACATACCACTGGGCAGTGAGCTGCCGGGAGCGGAGACAGTAACTCACCAGCAACGGCGGGAACTGAAATACTGTCGATTGTAATTTTAGAATTAACCTCTCTGATGGTGAATTGGTTTAAAGTTTAAATCCCACATTGTTACTCAGCCAATGAGTGGGTTCAGGGCGAGGCTTGCAGTGTCCTCGGGTTCAAAGATCCTATTTATACTGTATTGTAATGTGGGCGTTGCTGATCCACACAGTATAGCGGCACAAATTGCCAGTTTACGACAAACCTCCGTGTAAACCCTCATCTACAGTTGCGTCCGACACAGTAGATGGACACAGAGTGCTGAGAGGATTATATCCACTGCTGGAGATCCCTTAAGCCTCAAGGTGTCTCTGGAGAAGGGTCTCGGCCCACAATGTCACCTATTCCTTTCTCTCCACAGATGCTGCTCGACCCACTGAGTAACTGCAGGATTTAGTGACTGTCTTTGGTGTGAAGCAGCAAAGGCAGATCCTTGCTCCACTTCAGTGATGTGGTCAGGGGGAGGGAGAGAGAGGGGCTGCTGTTGTTGAGGGTCTATTGGCCTGGGTTAGACTGGGGGCCAAGGCTGGGAGACAAGGCAGAGGGGGAAGGCCGGCTGTACAACTCCAGGCCCAGGCTGTGGGGTCCCGGGCTAGGCCGCTGCCCCGCCGCAGGGAGCGGAACTCCAGGCCCAGGCTGCGGATCCCGGGCTAGGCCGCGCCGTGGGGGTTGCTGGGAGTTGTAGTCCGTACTACCCGGAAGACGACGGTGGTGAGGGAGATTCACACTGAGGGGGGGGAGGGAGGGAGGGAGATCCACACTGAGGGGGGGGGGGGGAGGGAGGGAGGGAGATCCACACTGAGGGGGGGGGGGAGGGAGGGAGGGAGATCCACACTGAGGGGGGAGGGAGGGAGGTCCACACTGAGGGGGGGAGGAGGGAGGGAGGGAGATCCACACTGAGGGGGGGAAGGAGGGAGGGAGGGAGTTCCACACTGAGGGGGGAGGAGGGAGGGAGGGAGGGAGATCCACACTGAGGGGGGGGAGGGAGGGAGGGAGATCCACACTGAGGGGGGGGAGGGAGGGAGGGAGGGAGATCCACACTGAGGGGGGGGAGGGAGGGGGGGAGGGAGATCCTCACTGAGGGGGGGGAGGAGGGAGGGAGGGAGGAGGGAGGGAGGGAGATCCACACTGAGGGGGGGAGGAGGGAGGGAGGGAGGGAGATCCACACTGAGAGGGGGGAGGAGGGAGGGAGGGAGATCCACACTGCGAGGGGGGAGGAGGGAGGGAGGGAGATCCACACTGAGGGGGGGAGGAGGGAGGGAGGGAGATCCACACTGAGGGGGGGAGGGAGAGAGGGAGATCCACACTGAGGGGGGGGGAGGAGGGAGGGAGGAGGGGAGGGAGGGAGGGAGATCCACACTGAGGGGGGGAGGAGGGAGGGAGATCCACACTGAGGGGGGGAGGAGGGAGGGAGATCCACACTGAGAGAGGAGGGAGGAGGGAGGAAGGGAGATCCACACTGAGGGGGGGGGGAGGGAGGGAGATCCACACTGAGAGGGGGGGGAGGAGGGAGGGAGGGAGATCCACACTGAGGAGGGGGGAGGAGGGAGGGAGGGAGATCCACACTGAGGGGGGGAGGAGGGAGGGAGGGAGGGAGATCCACACTGAGAGGGGGGAGGAGGGAGGGAGGGAGATCCACACTGCGAGGGGGGAGGAGGGAGGGAGGGAGATCCACACTGAGGGGGGGGGGGGAGGGAGGGAGGGAGATCCACGCTGAGGGGGGGGAAGGAGGGAGGGAGGGAGATCCACACTGAGGGGGGGAGGAGGGAGGGAGGGAGATCCACACTGAGGGGGGGGGGGAGGGAGGGAGGGAGATCCACACTGAGCGGGGGGGGAGGAGGGAGGGAGATCCACACTGAGGGGGGGAGGAGGGAGGGAGGGAGGGAGATCCACTCTGAGGGGGAGGGGAGGAGGGAGGGGGGGAGGGAGATCCACACTGAGGGGGGGGGGGAGGAGGGAGGGAGGGAGATCCACACTGAGGGGGAGGGGGGGGGGGGAGGTACCAGTGTAAGTTGGGCCACTGACAGCAACGTTGTGGAGAGTTGCAACAATCACGAATGACCAAACCCAAGGCAAGAACTGGCCTTGCTCAGCCGACGGTTAACCTCTAACGGAGACTGAAGTTCAGCACAGTGGCCATAAACTATACACCTGTAGACGTCCTGGTAGAAATCTTCCCCAAAACACCATCCAGCATAAACCCCCCCTTGCGCTAGACGTGTGGAGATGCCAGCATGGGTTTAGTTTAGAGACACAGCACGGCAACAGGCCTTTCGACCCACCAACTCCGTGCCGACCAGCGATCCCCGCTCACTATCACTATCACACACACACTGGGAACAACTTACAATGTTTACAGAAGTCGTTAACCCACAAACCTGTTGGTCTTTGGAGATTGTACGATGATACGGGCGTTTTCTGTTGTGTAGGGGCAGCGGATGCTGGCAGTGGGCGGTGAAATGCTGATGGGTGAACTGGACATCTCCACCGATGAGTTCATCCTGGACGAAGTGGACAGTGAGTACCGTTCCTCCTGCGCCTACTGTACGATGGGCGCTGCTGGCTAACCTGTTCGGCTTCACACGACAGCTGTTAATAAAAGTAGATACAAGTAATTGCAGATGTAGGTTTATACTACAATAAAACACAGAGTACTGGAGTAACAAATGGGTGGTCAGACAGCACCTCTGGATAACATGGATAAGCAGTGTTTTGAGTAATAAGGGTCTCATAGATACATAGACAATAGGTGCAGGAGTAGGCCATTCGGCCCTTCGAGCCTGCACCGCCATTCAATATGATCATGGCTGATCATCTAACTCAGTATCCCGTACCTGCCTTCTCTCCATACCCCCTGATCCCTTTAGCCACAAGGGCCACATCTAGCACAGACATAGGGTTGCCAACTTTCTCACTCCCAAATAAGGGACAAAAGGTCAAATACGGGACAAATTCCCAACGGCAATTCGTTGACCGACTGGGCCGTGGCTGGTTGAATGATGAGTTGGCCCGGGTGCTGGACTGCACACAAAGCCCAACCTGCGGGCCAGCTGAGGAGTTTTAGCCCGGGCGCAACATCGCGCGCAAAGTCCGTCGCCCCATCCAACTCATGAACCGACGATCGGCCATGAGAAGTAGGGGTGGTGGTGGTGTCGTCGGTCAGTGAAGGTCTGAAGGTCGGACAGCTGGCCGGGCTGCCGACCGACTGACGGGGCCACGGGCGAGGCACTGCTGCTGCTGCACTCCATGCGCTGCACTACTTCGGGATGGGGTGAGGCGGGGGCCAGACGTGGCGCTCCGCCCTGACCCGACAGTCCCCTCGACCCGAGTAGTGGCAGTCAAATACGGGACAACGGCGGTTCTGTACGGGACAAACCAATTTAGAGGCCAATGTATGGGATGTCCCGGTTAATACGGGACACTTGGCAACCCTAGTCACAGAGTCTTCGAACCAGCACCGCCATTCAGTGTAATCATGGCTGATCATCCACAATCAGTACCCCGTTCCTGCCTTCTCCCCATAACCCCTGACTCCTCTATCTTTAAGAGATCTGTCTAACTCTTTCTTGAAAGCATCACAACTCTCTGGGTGAAAATGTTTTTTCTCATCTCCGTTATAAATGGCCTACCCTTTATTCCTAAACTGTGTGGCCCCTGGTTCTAGACTCCCCAACATCAGGAACCCCTGACACCCGTACTAATCAAGAATCTATCTATCTCTGCATTAAAAATATCCACTACCTTGGCCTCCACAGCCGTCTGTGGCAAAGAATCCTACAGATTCACCACCCTCTGCCTAAAGAAATTCCTCATCTCCTTCTGAAACGAAGGTTTTTTTATTCTGAGGCAGTGACCTCTGGTCCTCGACTCTCCCACTAGTGGAAACAACCTCTCCACATCCACTCTATCCAGGCTTTCCACTATTTGTAAGTTTCAATGAGGGCCCTATCATCCTTCTAAACTCCAGCGAGTATAGGCCCAGTGCCGACAAACACTCATTCCTGCTTGAGTCCAGCACCAGAGAGCAGAATGTGGTTAACAGCAGCTCTCTGTCTCACTCTACCAACCTCCCCAGTCTGTAATAACCGCTGTCCCACTTAGGAAACCTGAACGGAAACCTCTGGAGACTTTGCGCCCCACCCAAGGTTTCCGTGCGGTTCCCGGAGGTTGCAGGTGGTTGCAGGTAGTGGAAGCAGGTAGGGAGACTGGCAAAAACCTCCGGGAACCGCACGGAAACCTTGGGTGGGGCACAAAGTCTCCAGAGGTTTCGGTTCAGGTTTCCTAAGTGAGACAGGGGCATAACTCCACTCGCAGCCCCCCCACCCCCACCCCTCCCTCCCCCGGAACCAACCTCTTGGGTGTCGTCGCTGCAAAAACACTCCGTTGAAATGGATGGAATGATAGGATCTGCCCCTTCTCCGGGTCCTGTGGAAGGGGGAGGGGGAGGGGCGGAGGGGAGGTAAACAGAGAGATCGACACCGAACCACAACTCTCACCAACTCCTGCAGATGCTCAGTTCTGGGCACCATGCTATAGGAAAGATATTGGCCTTCATAACAAGTGGAGGGGTATAAGAGCAAAGAGGTCATTCTGCAGTTGCGTAGGGTCCTAGTGAGACCACACCTGGAGTATTGTGTCCAGTTTGGGGATGGAGAGGGTGGGGAGAGGGATGGGGGGGTAGAGGGTGGGAGAGGGGGGCGGTGGGGGAGGGGAAGCAGAGGGGGAGCATGTCATGTGGGTTGTAAAGCCGCCACCAATACCACACGCACTCTCTCACCTTGAGCTTCCTCTACAGGGTGCGTGAGCGCTTGAAGCCGGAGTTCTTGTTCTCGGCTTTGATGGCACTGATGGCTCCCATCTTCACCAGCATCTCAGCCTCCACTGTGGCCGTGGCTGTGTCAATCAGCGGCTGCTCGGACAGCGGTGGGGGAGAGGCGGAACACCAGTTAGCGTGGGGCGGGGGAAGGGGCCACTGCAGGCGGGAGGGAGACACACAAAAATATTTTACGCGGCTCGAAGGGCCGAATGGCCTACTCCTGCACCTATTGTCTATTGTCAAGCTGGAAAGGGTTCAGAGATGTTGCCAGAACTAGAGGGTGTGAGCTATAGGGAGAGGTTGAGTTGGCTGGGTCTCTATTCCATGGAGTGCAGGAGGATGAGGGGTGATCTTATAGAGGTGTACAAAATCATGAGAGGAATAGATTGGGTAGATGCACAGAGTCTCTTGCCCAGAGTAGGGTAATCGAGGACCAGAGGTGAAGGGGAAAAGATTGAAAAGGAATCCGAGGAGTAACTTTTTCACACAGTGGGTGTATGGACAAGCTGCCAGAGGAGGTAGTTGAGGCTGGGACTATCCCATTGTTTAAGAAACAGTTGGACAGGTACATGGATAGGACAGGTTTGGAGGGACCAAGAGCGGGCAAGTGGGACTAGGCTAGCTGGGACATTGTTGGACGGTGTGGGCGAGTTGGGCCGAAGGGCCTGTTTATGACAGGCAGCATCTGTGGAGAACATGGATAGGTGACATTTCAGAGTGCTGGAATAATTCAGCGGGTCAGGCAGCATCTCTGGTGAACATGGATATGCGACGTTTCACAGAGTGCTGGAGTAACTCAGCGGGACAGGCAGCATCTCTGGGGAGAAGGAATAGGCGACATTTCGGGTCAAGATCCTTCTTCAGACTGATGTCAGGGGAGGGGGCGGGACAGATAGTATGTTGTCGGAGACAGTAAGACTACTGGGAGAACTGGGAAGGGGAAGGGGATGGAGAGAGAGGGAAAGCAAGTGCTATCTGAAGTTAGAGAAGTCAATGTTCATACTAGTATGTTCATACTAGTGTAAACTACCCAAGTGAAATATGAGGCGCTGTTCCTCCAATTTGCACTGGGCCTCACTCTGACAATGGAGGAGGCCCAGGAGAGAAAGGTCAGATTGGGAATGGGAGGAGGAGTTGAAGTGCTGAGCCACCGGGAGATCAGGTGGGTTAAGGCGGACTGAGCGGAGGTGTTGGGCGAAGTGTTCGCTGAGCCTGCGCTTGGTAGACGGACTGAACAGAGGTGTTGAGCGTAATTCAGTGAGGAGGAGGTCACTGCGAGGTCACCGACAGCGTTAGATGCCTCCCTGGCTCCTCCCCTGTCTCCCCGTGTCTCTCCCCACCCTCTCCACTGCACCTTATTCCTCATCTTGCTGTAGTTTCTGTGCAGTCGGCAACTTTGATGAAGCGCGGCCACCTTTGTTAGGAGCATTAATGTCCCGGTTCCCAGGGCGAGGGCGGATCTGTGGCGCTCACATTATCTTAGCAAATATCTTTGAATGCGATGACGCTCAAGCACCGCCCTGACCCCACTCATTGGCTCAGTTCAATGCGCAGTTCAACTTTAAACCAATTCACGATGAGAGCGGTTTAATTCAAATTTACAATCCACAGTTCTCTGGATCTCAGTTCCTGCCGTTGCTGGCAAAGATCTTATAGCGGTAGGATCTTTGGTTGCTGGTGAGTTCCTGTCTCCGCTCCCGGCAGCTCACAGCCCAGTGGTATGTATATTGCTTTCTCTCACGTCAGGTAGCCCCGGCATATATATATATATATATATATATATATATAGAGAGAGAGAGATAGAGAGATAGAGAGATAGATAGATAGATAGATAGATATCTCCCTCTCCCCCCTCCCTCTCTCTCCCTCCCTCTCTCTCTCTCTGGAGAGGGGGGGGGGGAGGGAGAGAGAGAGCTCTCCCCTCTCTCCCTCCCCCTCTCTCTCTCTCTCTCCCCCTACCCTCCCCCTCCCTCTCTCTCCTCCACCCCCCCCTCTCCCCCTCCCTCTCTCTCTCTGGAGAGGGAGCTCTCTCTCTCTCTCTCTCCCTCTCCCCCTCCCTCCCTCTCTCTCTCCCTCGCATTTTGACCCAACAAACAGCCTGTTTAACTTTATCAACGTAACATTTTTGCAGATCTTTCCTTCATTGTTCTTTATCTCTTCACATCACGGTCTATATCACTCGTTTCCCTTCTCCCTAACCGGTCTGAAGAAGTGTCTCGACGCGAAACTTCGGCCATTCCTTCTCTCCATAGATGCTGCCTCTCCCTCTGCTCCTACCGACTCCCACCTACCCCCCCCCCCCTCACTTCTCCACCTCCCCGTCACTCTCCCCACGCACCCCCCCTCCCCGCATTTCTACCCCCATCTCCCCTCCCGCTGCATCTTCCTCCCCTCCCCACCCCTGCATCTCTCCGACCCTTGCCATGACCCCCCCCCCGCCTTCATCCCCCGCACTAATACATCTCGCTCTCTCCTCCAGCCCAGCGCCGCTTGACTCGGGGTGACTCGGTACAAGCGTGGAGTCGGCGCCCGTTGAGCAGACCGGACCGGGAGACCGCCAGGGATGCGGCGATCTATCTGGAAGGCGGGATGTCTGCTGCGGCTGCTGGCAGGTACACAGAGAGAGAGGCCACTCGGCCCGCGCGTTGCTGCTGCCTCACAGCGCCAGGGACCCAGGTTTAGATGCTGACTCCGGGCGCTGTCTGTACGGGGTTTGTATGGTCTCCCCGTGACCGCGTGGGTTTCCACCGGGTGACATTTCGGGTCTGAAGAAGGGTCTCGACCCGAAACGTCACCCATTCCTTTTGTCCAGAGGTGCTGCCCGTCCCGCTGAGTTACTCCAGCATTTTGTGTCTATCTCAGTAGGTTAATTGGCTTCTGTAAATTGTCGCTAGTGTGTGTAGGATAGAACAAGCGTATGGGGTGATCGCTGGTCGGCGCTGAGTCGATGGGGGTAATGAACAGGTGACCCTTTAGACTGGTGGAGATGTGGGAGAAAACTGGGGCACCCGGAGAAAACCCACACAGTCACGGAAAACTTTCAAACTCAGTACAGACAGCACCCGTAGTCAGGATCGAACCCGGGTCTCTGGCGCTGTGAGGCAGCAACTCTACCGCTATGCAGACCATGTTCTCGGCTCCTGTACATACTTTAAGATGTGGGTTCATCTGAGCCCTGGCTGTGGTTTAGTTTTCAGACACAAACAGCTTACAGACAGACACACAATGCTGCAGTAACTCAGTGGGACAGACAGCATCTCTGGAGACAGGGAATGGGTGACGTTTCAGGTCGAGACCCTTCTGCAGACTGGTTAGGGAAGAAGGTTCTCTAACTAGTCACTAACTAGTTGTGAATCTGTGGAATTTTCTGCCACAGAAGGCAGTGGAGGCCAATTCACGGGATGTTTTCAAGAGCGATTTAGCTCTTCGTGCTAACGGAATCAAGGGATATGGGGGAAATGGCAGGAAAGGGATACTGATTTTGGATGATCCGCCATAATCACATTGAATGGCGGTGCTGGCTCGAAGGGACGAATGGCCTACTCCCGCACCTATTTTCTAGGTATATATGTATCTCAACTTCTCTAAGTTGGCCAATCATACCACTATGCAATGTCTTGGGGTAAACAGATTATAAACCACTTACTTTCCTTAAAATCTTCAAAATGTACGACATCAGGGGCCTAATAGTCACACTTTTCACGTGGGGGGGGGGGGGGGGTATAGAATGAGCTGCCAGAGGAAGCTGTAGAGGTTAGTATTATTAAAGCTTTATTTCAGACACAGGTCCATATAACACATCAAACAGTACAAAGAATTACAAAGATACATTAAAAAATTGCATATTAGCCTAAAATATATATAAGCTATTGCACCAATGCCGTCTTAGCCTAGAAGTGAATCTATAGCAGCTTTTCAGAGGGCTGACTAGGGCTTCAATTATGTGGTTCTCTGATTTGTCCAGGCGACACATAAAACTAAACATCAGCTGTCTTAAGAGTGCCTCACAGGTTGGCACTCTAGTGGACACAAACAATTGACTGGCACTTGCCACCTAGGGACACGAAGTAGCAACCTCATTGCATCATTGTATGCAACCTTAAGCCTCTGCATACTCTTTTTCTTATAATTAGACCACAATTGAGCAGTATATAACGGTGTGATGCAGGTTCTGAACAGGGAACACTTCACAGAATCAGAGCACATATAAAACTTCCTTATAAGCATGTTGGCTTGAAGATAAATTTTACAGCGTCTTTGTCATCCTTCCAGTCATCAGATATGACATGATCTAAGTATTTAATTTCCTCACACACAGCAAGAGGACTGTCTGACAAATAAAAGGTCGGAAAAGTTGATTCCCTGTCCTCAGCGCTTCTAATTACCATTATGCGGCTTTTCTTAGCGTTATACTTAATGTCATAATCAAGGCCATACTGAGAGCACACCTTCAGCAACTGCTGCAGCCCAGCATTAAATGGACAGAGCAGGACCAGGTCATCTGCATACATCAGATGATTAACAATAGTGTTGCCCACAAGACAGCCAGTTTTTAGCCTATTTAACTGATTTGACAATTCGTCCATATAAACATTAAATAAAATAGGAGACAAAATTCCTCCTTGCCGCACTCCGTTACTAACACAGAATGGAGCAGATACAACATTGTCCCATTTAACGTAAAACGTTTGATGGGCATACCAGAACACTAAGATTCTCACTAAGAATTTAGGGGCACCTCTATTTAACAATTTTACAAACAAGTGTTCATGGTTAATTTTATCAAATGCCTTGGATGCATCAATAAAACATAGGAATACAGATGAATTCAGGCATGTGTACCTGAACACAATCTCTTTAAGAGCATAGATACACAGGTCAGTTCCATGTTTTCTTTTGAACCCAAACTGATTGTCAGTAGTAAGGACATACATTTCTAGATTTGTCAGCAGTATTCTCCAGTACTTTAGATAAGATACTGGCTAGTGCAATAGGTCGATAATTATCAATACTGTTGAGCCTACCAGCCTTAGCTTTAATCACAGGCACTAGCATTACAGACATAATATCATTTGGCAAGACACCATGAACCAGACAGCCATTAAAACACATGGAAAGCAAAGGGCAGAGCTTATAGCTGGCATATTTTAGATGTTCTGCAGTAATGCAGTCCATACCACAGGCTTTGTTGTTATCCAACATGTTAATGGCATCATAGACATCTGCTGCCCTAACTACCATATCTACAGAGAGATCAATAAGTTCATGATTAATTCTAACTGGGTTACTTTTAACACAGTTAAAAAGTTTACAGTAGTGCTCACGCCAACTCTCAGCTATTTTTTCTGGGCTACTAACACCTTCAATGTCAGACGGTAGGGGTGTTTTGCTGTTATTCATTACTCTGACCTCTTTCCAGAAGTTAGTAAGGTTGTTATTCTGTAGCTTCCTGGCAAGCGAGTCTGCTCTCATTGTGTTTTCATTGTTCTTAATAAAACGAAGTGCATATTTAACTCTAGCATTTGTGCGTTTTTTCATATCTAGCAATACCCCCTGTTTAGGCCGACCTGCCTCTGACCAGAGTCTAAAGGCCTCTCTTGCTTCAGCGTACTGCAGATATTAAACATTTGGACAGGTACATTGATATGGATAATTTGAAGGAATTTAGAAACAATAGGTGCAGGAGTAGGCCCTTCGAGCCAGCATCACCATTCTATATGATCATGGATGATCATCATTCCTGCTTTTTCCCCTTATCCCTTAATTCCGTTAGTCCTGAGAGCCATATCTAACTTTCTCTTGAAAACATCCAGTGAATTGGTCTCCATTGCCTCTGTGGCAGAGAATTCCACAGACTCACAACTCTCTGGTGAAAAAGTTTTTCCGCATCTCAATAGACAATAGGTGCAGGAGTAGGTCATTCGGCCCTTCGTGCCAGTACCGCCATTCAATGTGATCATGGCTGATCATCCACAATCAGTACCTCGTTCCTGCCTTCTCCCCATATCCCCTGAATCCATGATCATTAAGAGCCCTACCTAGCTCTCTCTTGAAAGTTTTTAGAGAACCGACCTCCACTTGAGGCAGAGAATTACACAGACTCACAACTCCCCGTGTGAAAAAGTCCTAAATGGCCTACCCCTTAGTCTTAAGCTGTGACCCTCGGTTCTGGACTCCCCCAACATGGCGAACATTTTTCCATATGGGCCAGATGTAGGCAGATGGGATGAGTTTGTGTAGACACTTTGGTTGGCAGAGGTGAGATGGGCTGAAGGGCCTGTTTCTGTGCTGTACCTGTCACATGCAATGTGCTGGTGAACCTCCACTGCACCTTCCTATAGCACGGTGACCAGAGGTCCACACTGGTGCGGCCACTACATGTTGCCTATCATAGAAACATAGAAAATAGGTGCAGGAGTAGGCCATCCGGCCCTTCGAGCTTGCACCGCCATTCGATATGATCATGGCTGTTCATCCAACTCCGTATCCCATCCCTGCCTTCTCTCCATACCCCCTGATCCCTTTAGCCACAAGGGCCACATCTAACTCCCTCTTAAATATAGCCAATGAACTGGCCTCAACTACTTTCTGTGGCAGAGAATTCCACAGATTCACCTGTGTAAAAAATGATTTTCTCATCTCGGTCGTAAAAGACTTCCCACTTATCCTTAAACTTAGACCCCTGGTTCTGGACTTCCCCAACATCGGGAATAATCTTCCTGCATCTAGCCTGTCCAACCCCTTAAGAATTTTCTAAGTTTCTATAAGAACCCCCCTCAATCTTCTGAATTCTAGCGTTTACAAGCCGAGTGTTGCACGGTGCCTTGTCTGCTCTGCATGATGGAGCCCGAGGTCGTGGTACGTATAGGTACCAATGACATAGGTCGAAAAAGAGTAGAGGTCCTGAAAGGAGAATTTAGGGAGTTAGGAGGAGAGTTAAAGAGAAGGACCGCAAAGGTAACAATCTCGGGATTACTGCCTGTGCCACGCGACAGTAAGAGTAGAAATGGAGCGAGGTGGAGGATAAATGCGTGGTTGAAGAACTGGTGCAGAGGGCAGGGATTCAAGTTTCTGGATCATTGGGACCTCTTTTGTGGAAGGTGCGACCTGTACAAAAAGGATGGGTTGCACTTGAACACGAGGGGGACCAATATCCTGGCGGGGAGATTTACAAAGGCTACTGCGGAGACTTTAAACTAGAACGGTTGGGGGGAGGGACTCAAATAGAGAAAGCTAGTGGACAGTGTGTGAGGCAGGAGGCAGAGAAGGGTAGCACCCAGACAAATCCAGGGCAAAAATCAGGCAGGCAGACAAATCCAGGGCAAAATCAAAAAGGGGCACTTCAACATAATTGTGTAAGGGGTAAGAGTGTTGTAAAAACAAGCCTGAAGGCTTTGTGTCTTAATGCAAGGAGAATTCGTAATAAGGTGGATGAGTTGAATGTGCAGATAGCTATTAATGATTATGACATAGTCTGGATCATGGAGACATGGCTCCAGGGTGACCAAGGCTGGGAGCTGATCATCCAGGGATATTCAATATTCAGGAGGGATCGACAGAAAGGAAAAGGAGGTGGGGTAGCGTTGCTGGTTAGAGAGGAGATTAACGCAATTGAAAGGAAGGACATTAGCTTGGGGGATGTGGAATCGATATGGGTAGTGCTGCGAAACACTAAGGGGCAGAAAACGCTAGTGGGAGTTGTGTAAAGGCCACCTAGCAGTAGTAGCAAAGTTGGGGATGGCATCAAACAGGAAATTAGAAATGCGTGCAACAAAGGTAAAATAGTTATAATGGGTGACTTCAATCTACATAGAGATTGGGTGAATCAAATTGGCAGGGGTTGTGAGGAAGAGGATTTCTTGGAATGTATGCGGGATAGTTTTCTAAACCAACATGTAGAGGAACCAATGAGAGAGCAGGCTATTCTAGACTGGGTACTGAGTAATGAGGAAGGGTTAGTTAGCAGTCTTGTTGTGCGTGGCCCCGTGGACAAGAGCGACCATAATATGGGTGAGTTCTTCATTAGTATGGAGAGTGACATTGTTAATTCAGAAACAATGGTTCTGAACTTAAAGAAAGGTAACTTTGAGGGTATGAGACGTGAATTGGCCAAGATTGACTGGCAATTAATTCTTAAAGGGTTGACGGTGGATATGCAATGGAAGGCATTTAAAGACTGCATGTATGAACTACAACAAATGTTCATCCCAGTTTGGCAAAAGAATAAATCAGGGAAGGTAGTACATCCGTGGATAATAAGGGAAATCAGGGATAGTATCAAAGCAAAAGATGAAGCGTACAAATTAGCCAGAAAATGCAGCCTACCAGAGGACTGGGAGAAATTCAGAGACCAGCAGAGGCGGACAAATGGCTTAATTAGGGAAGGGAAAATAGGTTATGAAAGAAAACTGTCAGGGAACATAAAAACTGACGCAAAAGTTTTTATAGATATTTGAAGAGAAAGAGATTAATAAAAACAAATGTAGGTCCCTTGCAGTCAGAAACAGGTGAATTGATCATGGGGAACAAGGACATGGCGGACCAATTGGATACCTACTTTGGTTCCGTCTTCACCAAGGAAGACATAAATAATGTGCCGGAAATGGCAGGGGACCGCGGGTCAAATGAGATGGAGGAACTGAGTGAAATCCAGGTTAGCCGGGATGTGGTATTAGGTAAATTGAATGGATTAGCCGATAAATCCCCAGGGCCAGATAGGCTGCATCCCAGAGTACTTAAGGAAGTAACTCCAGAAATAGTGGGTGCATTAGTGATAATTTTTCAAAACTCTAGATTCTGGAGTAGTTCCTGAGGATTGGAGGGTAGCTAATGTAACCCCACTTTTTAAAAAGGGAGGAAGAGAGAAAACGGGGAATTACAGTTAGTCTAACATCGGTAGTGGGGAAACTGCTAGAGTCAGTTATTAAAGATGGGATAGCAGCACATTTGGAAAGTGGTCAAATCATTGGACAAAGTCAGCATAGATTTACGAAAGGTAAATCATGTGTGACGAATTTTATAGAATTTTTCGAGGATGTAACTAGTAGTGTGGATAGGGGAGAACGAGTGGATGTGTTATATCTGGACTTTCAGAAGGCTTTCGACAAGGTCCCACATAAGAGATTAGTGTACAAACTTAAAGCACACGGTATTAGGGGTTCAGTATTGATGTGGACAGAGAATTAACCATATAATCATATAACAATTACAGCACGGAAACAGGCCATCTCGGCCCTACAAGTCAGTGCCAAACAACTTTTTTCCCTTAGTCCCACCTGCCTGCACTCATACCATAACCCTCCATTCCCTTCGCATCCATATGCCTATCCAATTTATTTTTAAATGATACCAACGAACCTGCCTCCACCACTTCCACTAGAAGCTCATTCCACACCGCTACCACTCTCTGAGTAAAGAAGTTCCCCCTCATGTTACCCCTTAACTTCTGTCCCTTAATTCTGAAGTCATGTCCTCTTGTTTGAATCTTCCCTTTTCTCAAAGGGAAAAGCTGATCCACATCAACTCTGTCTATCCCTCTCATCATTTTAAAGACCTCTATCATGCCCCCCTTAACCTTCTGCGCTCCAGAGAATAAAGACCTAACTTATTCAACCTTTCTCTGTAACTTAGTTGTTGAAACCCAGGCAACATTCTAGTAAATCTCCTCTGTACTCTCTATTTTTTTGACATCCTTCCTATAATTGGGCGACCAAAATTGTACACCATACTCCAGATTTGGTCTCACCAATGCCTTGTACAATTTTAACATTACATCCCAGCTTCTATACTCAATGCTCTGATTTATAAAAGCTAGCATACCAAAAGCTTTCTTTACCACCCTATCTATATGAGATTCCACCTTCAAGGAACTATGCACGGTTATTCCCAGATCCCTCTGTTCAACTGTATTCTTCAATTCCCTACCATTTACCATGTACGTCCTATTTTGATTTGTCCTGCCAAGGTGTAGCACCTCACATTTATCAGCATTAAACTCCATCTGCCATCTTTCAGCCCATTTTTCCAAATGGCCTAAATCACTCTGTAGACTTTGGAAATCCTCTTCATTATCCACAACACCCCCTATCTTGGTATCATTTGCATACTTACTAATCCAATTTACCACCCCTTCATCCAGATCATTGATGTACATGACAAACAACAAAGGACCCAACACAGATCCCTGAGGCACCCCACTAGTCACCTGCCTCCAACCCGACAAACAGCCATCCACCATTACCCTCTGGCTTCTCCCATTCAGCCACTGTTGAATCCATCTTGCTATTCCTGCATTTATACCCAACAGTTGAACCTTCTTAACCAACCTTCCATGATGAACCTTGTCAAAGGCCTTACTAAAGTCCATATAGACAACATCCACTGCTTTACCCTCGTCAATTTCCCTAGTAACCTCTTCAAAAAATTCAAGAAGATTAGTCAAACATGACCTTCCAGGCACAAATCCATGTTGACTGTTCCTAATCAGACCCTGTTTATCCAGATGCTTATATATATTATCTCTAAGTATCTTTTCCATTAATTTGCCCACCACTGAAGTCAAAACTAACAGGCCTATAATTGCTAGGTTTACTCTTAGAACCCTTTTTAAACAATGGAACAACATGCGCAGTACGCCAATCCTCGGGGACTATTCCCGTTTCTAATGACATTTGAAATATTTCTGTCATAGCCCCGGCTATCTCTACACTAACTTCCCTCACTGTCCTAGTGAATATCCTGTCAGGACCTGGAGACTTATCCACTTTTATATTTTTCAAAAGTGTCAGTACTTCTTTTACTTTGAAACTCATAGTATCCATAGCTACTCTACTAGTTTCCCTTACCTTACATTATTCAATATCCTTCTCCTTGGTGAATACCGAAGAAAAGAAATTGTTCAATATCTCCCCCATCTCTTTTGGCTCTGCAGATAGCTGTCCACTCCGTCTCTCCAATGGATCACATTTATCCCTCGTTATCCTTTTGCTATTAATATAGCTGTAGAAACCCTTTGGATTTACTTTCACCTTACTTGCCAAAGCAACCTCATGTCTTCTTTTAGCTTTTCTAATTTCTTTCTTAAGATTCTTTTTACATTCCTTATACTCCTCAAGCATGTCATTTACTTCATGCTGCCTATAATTATTGTAGATCTCACTCTTTTTCTGAACAAGATGTCCAATTTCCCTTTAAAACCAGGGCTCTTTCCACTTTTTACTGTTTCCTTTCAACCGAACAGGAACATAAAGATTCTGTACTCTTAAAATTTCCCCTTTAAATGTCCTCCATTTATCTTCTACATCCTTCCCATAAAACAAAATGTCCCAGTTCACTCCTTTTAAATCATTTAGCATCTCATCAAAGTTAGCCTTTCTCCAATCAAAAATTTCAACCCTAGGTCCAGTTCTGACCCTCTCCATAATTATATTGAAACTAATGGTATTGTGATCACTGGACCCGAAGTGCTCCCCAACGCATACCTCCGCCACCTGTCCCGTCTCATTTCCTAACAGGAGGTCCAACACTGCCCCTCCTCTAGTAGGTACCTCTATGTATTGCTGCAAAAAACTATCCTGCACACATTTTACAAACTCCAAACCATCCAGCCCATTTACCGAATGTGTTTCCCAGTTTATGTGTGGAAAGTTGAAATCTCCCACAATCACTACTTTGTGCTTACTACTAATATCTGCAATCTCCTTACATATTTGCTCTTCCAATTCTCGTTCCCCATTTGGCGGTCTATAATACACCCCTATAAGTGTTGCTACACCTTTCCCACTTCTCAGTTCCACCCAAATAGCCTCCCTAGATGAGCCCTCCAATCTATCCTGCCAAAGCACTGCTGTAATATCTTCCCTGACTAGTAATGCAACACCTCCACCTCTTGCCCCTCCAATTCTATCACACTTGAAGCAACGAAATCCTGGAATATTTAGTTTCCAATCACAGCCCTTCTGCAACCATGTTTCACTGATCGCCACAACATCATACTTCCAGGTGTCTATCCAGACTCCAAGCTCATCCACCTTTCTTACAATGCTCCTAGCATTAAAATATGCACATTTAAGAAACCCCCCGTCTCTTCTTCTCTGTTTATTTCCTTTTTTTTCTTTCTCCTCTTGTGCCCGAGTGCTTCCATTTTCTGCTTCTTGCCTCCCATTCTGTCTACTAGCTTTCTCTATTTGAGTCCCTCGCCCCAACCGTTCTAGTTTAAAGTCTCCCCAGTAGCCTTTGCGAATTTCCCCGCCAGGATATTGGTCCCCCTCGGGTTCAAGTGCAACCCATCCTTTCTGTATAGGTCCCAACTTCCCCAAAAGAACTCCCAATTATCCAGAAACTTGAATCCCTGCCCTCTGCACCAGTCTTTCAGCCACGCATTTATCCTCCACCTCGCTCCATTCCTACTCTTACTGTCGCGTGGCACAGGCTGGCAGTGACTGGCAAACAGGAGCAAAGAGTAATAATAATAATGGATGGGATTTATATAGCGCCTTTCTAATACTGAAGGCGCTTTAAATCGCATTATTCATTCACTCCTCAGTCACACTCGGTGGTGGTAAGCTACTTCTGTAGCCACAGCTGCCCTGGGGCAGACTGACGGAAGCGTGGCTGCCATTCTGCGCCTACGGCCCCTCCGACCACCACCAATCACTCACACACATTCACACACAGGCAAAGGTGTGCCCAAGGACACAACGACAGTATGCACTCCAAGCGGGATTCGAACCGGCCTCCTTCCGGTCGCCAGCCGAACACTTAGCCCATTGTGCCATCTGTCATCTGGAGTAAACGGGTCCTTTTCAGAATGGCAGGCAGTGACTAGTGGGGTACCGCAAGGCTCAGTGCTGGGACCCCAGCTATTTACACTATATGTTAATGATTTGGACGAGGGAATTGAATGCAACATCTCCAAGTTTGTGGATGACACGAAGCTGGGGGGCAGTGTTAGCTGTGAAGAGGATGCTAGGAGGTTGCAAGGTGACTTGGATAGGCTGGGTGAGTGGGCAAATGCATGGCAGATGCAGTATAATGTGGATAAATGTGAGGTTATCCACTTTGGTGGCAAAAACAAGAAAGCTGACTATTATCTAAATGGTGGCCGATTTGGAAAAGGGGAGATGCAACGAGACCTGGGTGTCATGGTACACCAGTCATTGAAAGTAGGCATGCAGGCAATAAAGAAAGCAAATTGTATGTTGGCATTCATAGCAAAAGGATTTGAGTATAGGAGCAGGGAGGTTCTGCTGCAGTTGTACAAGGTTTGGTGAGACCACACCTGGAGTATTACGTACAGTTTTGGTCTCCAAATCTGAGGAAGGACATTATTGCCATAGAGGGAGTGCAGAGAAGGTTCACCTGACTGATTCCTGGGATGTCAGGACTTTCTTATGAAGAAAGACTGGATAGACTCAGACTGTACTCGCTAGAATTTATGAGATTGAGGGGGGATCTTATAGAAATTTACAACATTCTTAAGGGATTGGACAGGCTAGACGCAGGAAGATTGTTCCCGATGTTGGGGAAGTCCAGGACAAGGGATCACAGCTTAAGGGTAGAGGGGACATCCTTTAGAACCGGGATGAGAAGAACATTTTTCACGCAGAGAGTGGTGAATCTCTGGAACTCTGCCACAGAAGGTAGTTGAGGCCAGTTCATTGGCTATATTTAAGAGGGAGTTAGATGTGACCCTTGTGGCTAGAAGGATCAGGGGGTATGGAGAGAAGGCAGGTACAGGATACTGAGGGATGATCATCCATGATCATATTGAATGGCGGTGCAGGCTCGAAGGGCCGAATGGCCTATTCCTGCACCTATTTTCTATGTTTCTAAGTCAGCCCCCATCACCGCTGGATTGTGTACCATCCCCGGCCCTTGTTGTGTTGCAGGCCTCCACACTGCGGCGCTGTGCAGAGTAGGAACGTCAGCCACCGCGGGCTCCATCACCACCGTCCCCGTGGGTGGAACGGTGAGGTTCCCCGTCCTACATCACAGCCAGGAGAGGTTCGAGGTGGCAATGGGGCGGATCCATCCCGATCTTGCAATCCTGGCCTGGAAGTCTGACAGCCCGGAGTATCCGTACATGGTCCGCCCATCCTACAGGGACAGGGTCCACTTCCGACGGGACGCCTTCATCGAGCTGCGGGCCCTGAGGCCGGGTGACCAGGGGACGTACGAGGTGCAGATAAACTACTTGGGGAGGGATCTGAGGAACCGTGACCGGGAGCGCTTTGAGCTGCGAGTGGTCGGTGAGTAGCATCGTGGAGAGTTGGACAGTATCCAGACTGGCCCTTCGGCCCACATGGTCCATGCTGACCCCCTTGGCATTCTGGCCCAGTCCCACCCGCCTGCACACAGCACTCTAAACACTTTCTCTCCATGAATGAATGAAACTTTATTGCCACATGTTCTTTGTGTTTCACACCCATGGTATGCAAAGAGTTGCCACCTAAAGGGCACCGACAGAGTTACAAATAATTCCATTTTACACAAAGCATTTTAACACATTCCATTTGTGATCCCCCTTAGTTCCCGGCGGTTCCCCCACGAAGGAATTCTCCGCCTCAGATGGCGGTGGAGGCCAATTCTCTGGATGCTTTCAAGAGAGACCTAGACAGAGCTCTTAAAGATAGCGGAGTCAAGGGATATGGGGAGAAGGCAGGAACGGGTACTGATTGTGGATGAGCAGCCATGATCACATTGAATGGTGGTGCTAGCTCGTGGGGCCGAATGGCCTTCACCTGCACCTATTGTCTTTAAGTGATAGGAGTAGAATGATTCAATCATGGTTGATCTATCTCTCCCTCCCAACCCCATTCTCCTGCCCTCTCCTCATAACCTCTGACACCCATACTAATCAAGAATCTATCTATCTCTTAAAAATAACCACTGATGGCCTCCACAGCCTTCTGTGGCAAAGAATTCCACAGATTCACCACCCTCTTGTTAACGAGATTTCCCCTAGTCTCCGTCCTAAATGAAAGTCCTTCAACTCTGAGGCTATGACCTCACGCCCTGGACTCTTCCACGAGTGGAAACATCCTCTCCACATCCAAATCCAAAATCAACCCAACCTCTCCCTGTAGCTGAAACCATCTAATCCAGGCAGCATTCTGGTAAACTACCTCTGCACCTACTCCAATCCCTCCACATATCCCGTGTAATGGGGAGACCAGAACTACACACAATACTCCATATGGGGCTTAACCAGAGTCGTATACAACTGCATCATGACTTCCTACATCTTCCTACATGACTTCCTGCATCTTGTGTTCAATGCCCCTATATATTGAAGGCAAACACACCACACGCCTTCTTTACCACCCTATCTGCTGGTGCTGCCACCTTTAGTGGGCTAAGGGCTTGAACTCCCTGCGGTTTAGCTGGACTTTACACTGTGCTGCCTTGCAGAGCCGATGTCCACACCGACCGTGGAGGTCAGCCGCAACTCGTCGCATCTCACGCTGGACTGCTCCACTGTCAGCGGCTGCCCCGTCACCTACCGGTGGGAGCGGCGATCGCAGGATCCTGGCGTGGGGAACGCCACCTTCCCCGGAGCCGTGCTGTACCTGCCGGACCCGGGGCAGCACACCTGCACCTGCACCTACACCTGCATCGCAGAAGATTGCTGCAGCCGCCGGGTCAGCGACGCATTCCCTGCAACGCTGCTCTCCGTCGCCCTGCCCGGAGGTGAGTGGGTCAATGCTGGGTCTCTGTACAATGGGAGAGTCATGCAGTACGGGAACAGGCCATTCGGCCCTACTCCTCCCAGCCCACCAACATGCCCCATCTACACTAGTCCCAACGGTAGGTGATGGGGCAGCCGCTGATGGTGGAGCAGTTCAGCGTGAGATGCGACGAGTTGCGGCTGACCTCCACGGTCGGTGTGGACATCGGCTCTGCAAGGCAGCACAGTGTAAAGTCCAGCTAAACCGCAGAGAGTTCAAGCCCTTAGCCCACTAAAGGTGGCAGCACCAGTAGATAGGGTGGTAAAGAAGGCGTGTGGTGTGTTTGCCTTCAATATATAGGGCCATTGAACACAAGATGTAGGAAGTCATGATGCAGTTGTATACGACTCTGGTTAAGCCCCATATGGAGTATTGTGTGTAGTTCTGGTCGCCCCATTACACGGGATATGTGGAGGGATTGGAGTAGGTGCAGAGGTAGTTTACCAGAATGCTGCCTGGATTAGATGGTTTCAGTTACAGGGAGAGGTTGGGTTGATTTTGGATTTGGATGTGGAGAGGATGTTTCCACTCGTGGGAGAGTCCAGGGCGTAAGGTCATAGCCTCAGAGTTGAAGGACTTTCATTTAGGACGGAGACTAGGGGAAATCTCGTTAACAAGAGGGTGGTGAATCTGTGGAATTCTTTGCCACAGAAGGCTGTGGAGGCCATCAGTGGTTATTTTTAAGAGATAGATAGATTCTTGATTAGTATGGGTGTCAGAGATTATGAGGAGAGGGCAGGAGAATGGGGTTGGGAGGGAGAGATAGATCAACCATGATTGAATCATTCTACTCCTATCACTTAAAGACAATAGGTGCAGGTGAAGGCCATTCGGCCCCACGAGCTAGCACCACCATTCAATGTGATCATGGCTGCTCATCCACAATCAGTACCCGTTCCTGCCTTCTCCCCATATCCCTATAAACGTTTCCAGCGGGCAGCACAGTGTCCCTGCGGGTAGAGTTGCTGCCTCACAGCACCAGAGACCTGGGTTTGATCCTGACTACGGGTGCTGTCTGTACGGAGATTGCACGTTCTCCCCGTGACCTGCGTGGGTTTCTCCGGGATCCTCCCACATTCCAAAGACGTGTGGGTTTGTTGGATATTTGACGATAATTGTAAATTGTTTCCCGTGTAGGGTTGTGTTAGTGAGCGGGGATTGCTGGTCAGTGCCGACTCAGTAGGCCGAAGGGCCTGTTTCCGCGCTGTATCTCGAAATTAAACCAGACTCCAGGTTCACCACTGTGTGACAATATCTCCTCCAGGGTCCAAGAGTCGTTGGGCGATCGTTCTCTCCGTGTTCCTTCTCGCTGCGATCCTTCTCGCTGTGATTCTTCTCGCTGTTGCGTGCTGGGAGACCGGGCATCGAAACTCCGCAGAAACTGCCGTGAGTGTCCTCACCTTCACACCCTCGGCCTCTTCCCCCCCCTCTCTATCCCAGTCCCTCACTCCCTTCTTCCCACCCTCCCCTCTCCCCCCCTCTTCCCACTTCCCCTCCCTCTTCACACCCTTCTTCCCTCTTCCCCACCCTTCTTCCCTCTTCCCCACCCTTCTTCCCTCTTCCCCACCCTTCTTCCCTCTTCCCCACCCTTCTTCCCTCTCACCCCTCTTCCCCCCGCCCTCTCCCCTCTTCCCCCCGCCCTCTCCCCTCTTCCCCCCTCACCCCTATTCCCCCCTCTCCCCTCTTTCCCCCCCCTCTCCTCCCCTCTTCCCCCCTCTTCCCTCTTCCCCATCTCCCCTCTTCCCCCATCTCCCCTCTTCCCCCCTCTCCCCTCTTCCCCCCTCTCCCCTCTTCCCCCCTCTCCCCTCTTCCCCCCCTCTCCCCTCTTTCCCCTCTTCCCCCCTCTCCCCTCTTCCCCCCCCTCTCCCCTCTTCCCCCCCCTCTCCCCTCTTCCCCCCCCTCTCCCCTCTTCCCCCCCCTCTCCCCTCTTCCCCCCCTCTCCCCTCTCCCCCCCCCGCTCCCCTCTTCCCCCCCCTCTCCCCTCTTCCCCCCCTCTCACCTCTTCCCCCCCCTCTTCCCCCCCTCTCCCCTCTTCCCCCCCTCTCCCCTCTTCCCCCCCTCTCCCCTCTTCCCCCCCTCTCCTCCCTCTTCCCCCCCCCCTCTCCCCCTCTTCCCCCCTCTCCCCATCCCCTCTTCCCCCTCTCCCCTCTCCCTCTTCCCCCCCTCTCCCCTCTCCCTCATTCCCCTCTCCCCTCTTCCCCCCCTCTCCCCTCGTTCCCCCCCCTCTCCCCTCTTCCCCCCCCTCATCCCCTCTTCCCCCCCTCTCCACCTCTTCCCCCCCTCTTCCCCCCTCTCCCCTCTTCCCCCCTCTCCCCTCTTCCCCCCCCTCTCCCCTCTTATCCCCCCCCCTCACCTCTTCCCCCCCCTCTCCCCTCTTCCCCCCCTCTCATCCCCTCTCCCCTCTTCCCCTCTCCCCTCTTCCCCCTCCCCTCTCCCCCTCTCACCCCCCCCTCTCGCCCTCTCCCCTCTTCCCCCCCCTCTCCCCTCTTCCCCCCCTCTCACCTCTTCCCCCCCCCCTCTCCCCTCTTCCCCCCCTCTCCCCTCTTCACTTCCCCCGACCCCCCCCCCCATCTGCCCCCCAGACACCCCCTCTTTCTCAGCTAACTTTGTGGGGTGACGCTGCCCCCTAGTGCACGGGATGGATGGGCCATAATGCCCGGTCACTAACACAGGACCTTCTCTCCCTCTCTCCCTCTCTCCTTCTCTCTCGCAGGAACAAGGAGCGTGACGGTGTGCGACCGGGAGTGTTGCAGAGTGCGGACCGGTGTACGTGGGGGGGGGGGGTCACAGTGCACCCCGTCGCTGGGTGATGGGGAACGAGTTTGCTGCTGTCTCATCTCTGTGTCAGATGTGAGCCCCCTGTCCATGGTCCCAGAGCCCCCCAGCCTGACACTGTGGGGGCGTGTAGGGGGAGGGGAGATCACTGGACAGATGAAGATTACAGACTGTATGAACTATGAGGAATTGGGGACCATGGTCACCAACAAGCCGTGATGTCACCGATTGGGGTTTGAAGATTCTGTCCGTGTTCTCCGTCTCTTTGTCTTTTCTCTGTATTTTTTTAAATTCTTAGTGCAGTACAATGTCCGTGCCGAACATGATGCCGTTAGACTATAGAATGTAACACTGTTTCTAAAGGTTTAAAATGTGAATGACTTGTAAAATATACCATCAATCTGAACTAAACGTGTTACATCACACCACAGGACAACGGTGATTAAGGTGGTCCATAATTGTAGTGCTATTTTGTACCGTTTTGGCGTAATTTCAGGAACTCCGCACAGACAGACATAGAAACAAACAAGATGAGAGTTTTAGTCATATTTAGATGTGTGGGCAAGTTTTACTTTGTTACAAAGTGATGGGGGCCTGGAACACGTGGTCAAGGGTGGTGGTGGAGGCAGATATGATAGTGGTGTTTAAGAGGCACGTGGTTATGGGGGGGATTATGGATCATATACAGGCAGAAGCGATGAGGTTATTTTGGCATCATGTTCAGAATGGACATTGTGGGCCGAAGGGCCTGTGTTGTACTTTTCTATGTTCTATAAGAATCTTGTCGTCAACTTTACCAAAGTCTATGTATACAACATCTATCCAATCCCCATTGACTATTGTTGCATCTGTTGCTCTTTGGGAAACTAATTTATAGAAAATCTGACTATTGATGCAATGGATGTTTCTTCTGCACGTTTTTGTGCAGCTTGTGGTGACATTGTAACATGGCTTTGTACATATTAAATCCGATTTATTATAACACCCGCTGCCTGTCATGTCAGCCTCTGCCTGATGTAGCGAAGGCCATTGGTGTTGGTTCATTATTGTATGTGTACAGAGATCCAGTGACAAACTCCTATCTCAGTGTTATCCAGTTAATACAACAGGCAGGATTGACATATAATGAAAGAATGGATCAACTGGGCTTGTATTCACTGGAATTTGGAAGGGTGAAAGGGATCTTCTAGAAACGTGTAAAACAGGTTATCGACAATAGGTGTAGGATTAGGCCATTCGGCAGCACCACCATTCAATGTGATCATGGCTGATCTTGCCCAGTCAGTACCCCGTTCCTGCCTTCTCCCCATATCCCTTGACTCCGCTATCTTTAAGAGCCCTAACTAGCTCTCTCTTGAAAGTATCCAGAGAACTGGCCTCCACCGCGCTCTGAAGCAGAGAATTCCACACTCACAACTCTCTCTGTGAAAAAGTCTAGATGCAGAAAAAATGTTCCCGATGTTGGGGGAGTCCAGAACCAGGGGGTCACAGTTTAAGAATAAGGGGTGGGCCATTAGGGAGTAAGATGAGGAAACCCATTTTTCACCCTGGCTCTGAGGAGGGGGGGGGGAGATAGAAGGGAAATGAGGGAGGCGGGGATGGGAGTTGAGCGCGCGGAGGAGGGTGGAGATGAGCAGGATGAAGGGTGGGAGGGGTGTCAATAAAAGACAGTGGGAATGATGTATGACCCCGGGTAGGAGCTGGTAAACCCCCAGCAATGACCGTCTCACCGCCCCACAGACGCTGCCCGACCCGCTGCCGAGTACACGTGATGTGAGAGTGAGTTGGAGGGTGATAGGGAGGGGGGGGGGGGGGTGAGCGAGGAGCGGCGACCCAGTTAAGGACGCTGCAGCGTGTGACATGTAACTGCCTGCTCTGCTGTGTTGGACAGAACCGCCCATACAATGCGCGTCCCGAGGGGGCGTGAACTAAACCATTTCCGGACCAGAGAGGGTTGAATTGTAGATAGACACAAAAAGCTGGAGTAAACATACATAGAAAATAGGTGCAGGAGGATGCTATTCGGCCCTTCGAGCCAGCACCGCCATTCATTGTGATCATGGCTGTTCGTCCCCAATCAATAACCCGTGCCTGCCTTCTCCCCATATCCCTTGATTCCACTAGCCCCTAGAGCTCAATCTAACTCTATCTTAAATCCATCCAGTGATTTAGCCTCCACTGCCCTCTGTGGCAGGGAATTACACAAATTGACATCTCTCTGGGTGAAAACCTTTTTTCTCACCTCAGTCTTAAATGTCCTCCTATTCTAAGACTGTGCCCCTGGTTCTAGGCTCGCTCAACATTGGGATCATTTTTCCTGCATCTATCTTGTCCAGTCCTTTTATAATTTTATGTTTCTATAAGATCTCCTCTCATCCTTCTAAACTCCAGTGAATACAAGGCTAGTCTTTTCAATCTTTCCTCATATCACAGTCCCGCCATCCCAGGCATCAATCATGTGAACCTACGCTGCACTGCCTCAATCACAAGGATGTCCTTCCTCAAATTAGGAGACCAAAATTGTACACAATACTCCAGATGTGGTCTCACCAGAGCCCTATACAACTGCTGAAGAACCTCTCTACTCCTATACTGAAATCCTCTTGTTATGAAGGCCAATATGCCATTAGCTTTCGTCACTGCCTTCTGTACCTGCACGCCAACTTTCAGTGACCTGTGTACAAGGACACCCAGGTCTCCCTGTACCTCCCCCTTACCTAACCTAACCCCATTGAGATAATAATCTGCCCCCTTGTTTTGCCACCAAAGTGGATAACCTCACATTTATCTATATTATACTGCACCTGCCACACATCTGCCCACACACTCAACCAGTCCAGGTCACCCTGCAACCTAACATCAACGCAGCGGGACAGGCAGCATCTCCAAACCCTTTCTCTCCGTGAATGAATGAAACTTTATAGGCACATGTTCTTTGCGTTTCACACACAAAGAGTCGCCACCTAAAGGGCGCCGAAAGAGTTGCAAAGAATTCCATTTTACACAAAGCATTTTAACACTTTCCATTTGTGGTCCCCCTTCGTTCCCGGCGGCACCCCCACGCCGGGTCCCCCTTTGTTTCCCTCACTGTGGATCCCCCAGGCTGAATATAGCCCAGTACAGCACAGGATCAATGTTTGTGCCTTAACATGATCCCTATCCCTCTTCTCTCCATATCCACGTGCCTATCTAAAGCCTCCACCACCACCCCAGAAGAAGGGTCTCAACCCGAAACGTCGCCCATTCCTTCTCTCCAGAGATGCTGCCTGTCCCGCTGAGTTGCTCCTGCTTTTTGTGTCTTCCACCCCAGGCAATGCGTTCCAGGCCGCTACCACCCTTTATGTAAATAAAAGGGGTTCCCCGAATACTTGGGGTGGCGCAGTGGTAGAGATGCTGTCACTGCGCAAGAGACCCTGGTTCGATCCTGACTACGGGTTCTCTCTAAATGGAGTTTGCACATTCTCCCTGTGACCACGTGGGTTTTCTCTGGGTGCTCCGGTTTCCTCCCACATTCCATAGATGTGCAAAATATCCACAAAATAAATACTTTAATCACCGTGTCGGACCATTTAATTCAGCAGAGATCGTATAACCTTCGATATGCAAGATGATGTAGCGAGCAAAACTGGGGGAAAGGAATCACGTTTTGTAGTTGGAACGTCAGGGGCGCAAATGAACCAATAAAAAGGGGTAAAATACTAGCCCACTTAAAATCTCTTAAGAGTGACATAATATTCCTTCAGGAGACTTGCCTCAAGAACGAATCACATAACAGGCTGAGGGGTAGGTGGATTGGCAGTTGTATCACTCCACCTATTCCTCTAAAGCCAGGGGAACAGCAATGCTAATCCGTAAAGATATTCCGTTCAAACATATGTCCACAATAGCTGATAAGGAAGGTATGTACATTATAGTATCCGGAGCAATGTACTCAATCTCATTGACGTTGGTGAAGATATACGTTCCAAATTTAGATAACCCTTAACTTTTCAATAAAATATTTAATTTAATACCAGATATGTCCCAGTCCAATTTGATAATCGGGGGGGGGGGGGGGTCTAGACAGTGTATTTGACCAATACCTAGATCGATCTTCATTTCAGAGAATAATCACATCCAAGTCCAGTGAACTTCTGAACACTTAGATAAACAACACAAATATAAAGGACGTATGGAGGATTGCCAATCCTTCAGGAAGAGAATATTCCTTCTACTCAGGTGTGCATAATATGTATACAAGAATAGATTATTTCCTGGTTGACTCCAAACTTCTGCCATACACCTACAACCCAAAATATCATAATATCATTATTTCAGTTAATTGCCCTCTTACATTTTCCGTAAAACTGGAAGGAATGACAAATAGACAGCTGTGCTGGAGATTTAACCCACAAATACTTGCAGAGCCTAGGTGTTGTGACTACCTGAAACCACAGATGGAAATCTTCTTTGAGATAAATGAAACTCCTGGTATCTCTCCATCTTTGCTTTGGGAAACATTTAAAGCCTACCTCAGATGCTGCATCATTTCATACCAAGCTTCACAGAATAAGAGAAATAGGGCAGAACAATTGTAGTTAGAAAAATAAATAAAGCAATTAGACTTAGAAAATGCGGCTGACCCGTCCACAAGAAAACACAATAAGATAGCTGCACTCAAATTCAAATTAAACCAGATACTTGCGGCAAGAATCAGTAGGGCATTTCAATACACCAAACAAAAACACTTTCTATTCGGCGATAAACCCCATAAACCTTTGGCACGACAACTTCGTTAATTAGAGAATGACCGTACCATACATAAAATCAGATCAGAAAAAGGTGGACTGCTCTCACTGCGCAAAGGTATTAACGAAAGATTTCAACAATTTATCAAACCATATACTCGTCACAAACGTCAGTCGATTCAGTGAAGATGAAGACCTTTCTTGATAAGTGCAATCTCCCATCCCTCAGTGAAACTGAATGTGAGGAATTAGGTGCAGAGATAACAATAAAGGACATTTCAGAGACCAATAAATCACTGTAAAATGTAAAAACTCCTGTCCCAGACGGGCGCAATAATGAATTTTACAAAAAATGTAACAACATAATTTCCCCCACGCCTACAAAGCCTCTATACCCAAGCGTTCAAAGAGCAGACCTGACCGCAGACTCTAGCGGAATCAATTATCACGTTAATCCCTAAAAAAGATATGAACCTGGAAGAGCCGGGATCTTGTAGAGCAATTGCCCTTTTAAATACTGACCAGAAGATTCTAGCCAAGACTTTGGCTCGTAGACTCAGCCTAGTCATTGGCAAACTTGAACACCCAGATCAAACCGGGTTCATACCTAAACGACAGTCATTTTATAATCTCAGATGACTGTTTAATATAATTTATTCGCATAGAATACCAAACAAAGACCTAGCAATCATCTCATTGGACGCGGAAAAGCTTTCGACCAAGTTGAATGGCCTTATCTTTTCACAGCGTTGGAAAAATTCCAATTGGGAGAAAACTTCATCTCATGGCTGAAGCTTCTATATACTAATCCGACTGCCAGAATACTAACCAATCAAATGCTTTCATCTAAATGTTACCTATTATGGGGCAATAGACAAGGATGCGCTCTTTCCCCGATGCTATTTGCATTAGCCATAGAATCTCTTGCCGAGCGTATGCGGTCCCACCCAGGCATATATGGATACAATACGCTTGGAGGGACGGTGAACGGCGTGTGCGCTGCTCTCCCCTCCCCAGGGAGGGAGGGTTGGACGGGGAGCAGGCCAGGAGCTTCTAAGAGAGCGTCCTTGCTTCCCGCAGCCAGGCCAGCATCAGCACCAGCACAAGCACCAGCTCCAGTGCAGTCCGTAAACACAAGGCCGAGCGGAGGAGAGTGCGGGCAGGTGGCCCCAGTGGGCATCAGGTCGAGGGAGGGCAGAGGAATGGGCATCTGCTGCTGAAATCTGCTCAGAATGGGGACATAAAAATGCTTCGGTGGTTGCTGGAGACAGGAGCGAGCGATATAAACTGCCAGGACAGTTACTACTGGACTGCCACCATGTGTGCAGCGTACAGTGGGCAGCTGGAAGCGGTGAGGAACTTGCTGAGTCTTGGAGCTGCATGGGTCGGCGTGTGTGACTGCACGGGAAGCGATGCTCTGGATTTGGCCCGACAGGCTGGACATGCAGAAATCGTCACCGCTCTGGAGGAATATCACACTCGTCCAGAGGAACAAGAAGACCGCAGGTATGAGGCTCTTGGTGGTCTGGGCATGACAGTCCCTCTGCGGAAACCCGCACCATCTTTCCCTTCCAGCCTCTCACCTGTACATTTCCAAATCTGGAGGTGAAGATAAAAGATAGACACAAATAGATAGTGTATGGAATTCTCTGCCTCAGAGGGCGGAGTAGGCCGGTTCCCTGTGTACTTTCAAGAGAGAGCTAGATAGGGCTCTTAAAGATAGCAGAATCAGGGGATATGGGGAGAAGGCAGGAACGGGGTACTGATTGGGGCTGATCAGCCATGATCACAGTGAATGGTGGTGCTGGCTCGAAGGGCCGAATGGCCTACCCCTGCGTCTATTGTCTAAATTGCTGGAGAGACTCACGGAAGGTTTATTGAGAAAGTCGCATGTGCTTATTGTTAAACAAAAGGACACAGAGTGCTGGAGTAACTCAGCGGGTCAGGCAGCATCTGTGGAGCACATGGATAGGTGACGTTTCACACAGTGCTGGAGTAACTCAGCGGGTCAGGCAGCATCTGTGGAGAACATGGATAGGCGACGTTTCACACAGTGCTGGAGTAACTCAGCGGGTCAGGCAGCATCTGTGGAGAACATGGATAGGTGACGTTTCACACAGTGCTGGAGTAACACCGCGGGTCAGGCAGCATCTGTGGAAAACATGGATAGGTGATATTTCAGATTGTCCTCCATGTTTAGAATTCTCTACCCTGGGGAAAGACTGCAAGTGTTCACTTTATCCATGCCCCTCATGATCTTGTACGCCTATTAACACATGGCATCTCTGTGTGGTATCTCAGCTGCACGGAGGCGGAGAGGAGAGCTCTTCAGCGCGTCATCCACAGAGCGCAGTGGATTATTGGGACACAGCTACCAGCCTTGGAGGGCATCTACCACACACGGTGCCTCAGGAAGGCCGTCAGCATCCATAAAGACTCCTCACACCCTTGTAATGGACTGTTCGAACTACTTCCCTCCGGCAGACGTTACAAGGCCTTCTACGCCCGAACCTCCAGACTCAGGAACAGCTTCATTCCCAGAGCTATAGTGGCTCTGAACCGGCCCGCTGAGTGCCCCCCACCCCCCCTGGACTGTCTCCCTTGGTTGGTCACGTCACACAGGCACATCTGCACTTTAGTCTGTTGAACTTTGACTGTTTTACTGTTCTTTTTACAATCCATGTTCTCGGGATATCTAAATCCAAATTTTATTAGTTATTTATGTTATGACATCAGTTGGAAGCTGCATACCAAATCTCGTTGCGCTTATGTGCAATGACAATAAAATATATTATTATTATTATTATTAATAAGTTCACCCTTCTACCTCAGGAGTCGTTTATTGTCATATGTCCCAGGTAGAAAGATGATATTCTTACTTGCATCAGCACAACACAATACGTAAACATTGTACACTGTAAACTGCATAATAAACGAGACAAAAAGTTCAGATTACACACACGCGCACACAACGCACGCACGCACACGCGCACACCCACTTAAACAGTGCAAAAATGCACAGCAACAGGCCTTTCGGCCCACTGGGTCCTTGCCGACCAGCGATCCTACAGTATCCTAGGGACAATTTTTTATTTAACATTTACCAAGGCAATTAACCTACAAACCTGTAGGTCTTTGGAATGTGGGAGGAAACCGAAGATCTCAGAGAATACCCACGCAGATCACGGGGAGAACGTACAAACACCGTACAGACAGCACCCGTAGTCGGGATCGAACCCTGGTCTCTGGTGCTGCAAGCCCTGTAAGGCAGCAACTCTACCGCTGCGCCACCATGATTTCCCCAAGTTCTTGTAGATCAGAGGTTATTTGGCGCTCCTATGCTCCAAGGAAATCAGTAGCAGCCGACCAACCTCTCCCTGTACCTCAAGCCCGGGTAACATCCGTTTAGTTTAGTGTAGTTTATTGTCATGTGTGCTGAGGTACAATGAAAATATTTTGTTGCGTGCTAACCATTCGGCGGAAAGATAATAGAAGATGGGTTGGAGTTTGTAAAATGTGTGCAGGATAGTTTTTTGCAGCAATACATAGAAGTACCTACTAGAGAAGGGACGGTGCTGGACCTCCTGTTAGGAAATGAGACGGGTCAGGTGGTAGAGGTATGCGTTGGGGAACAGTTCGGGACCAGTGATCACAATACCATTAGTTTCAATATAATTATGGAGAGGGTCAGAACCGGACCTAGGGTTGAGATTTTTGATTGGAGAAAGGCTAACTTTGAGGAGATGTGAAAGGATTTAAAAGGAGTAAATTGGGACATTTTGTTTTATGGGAAAGATGTGGAAGAGAAATGGAGTACATTTAAAGGTGAAATTTTAAGAGTACAGAATATTTATGTCCCTGTTCGGTTGAAAGGAAATAGTAAAAATTGGAAAGAGCCATGGTTTTCAAGGGAAATTGGACACTTGGTTCGGAAAAAGAGGGAGGTCTACAATAATTATAGGCAGCATGGAGTAAATGAGGTGCTTGAGGAGAATGTAAAAAGAATCTTAAGAAAGAAATTAGAAAAGCTAAAAGAAGATATGAGGTTGCTTTGGCAAGTAAGGTGAAAGTAAATCCAAAGGGTTTCTACAGCTATATTAATAGCAAAAGGATAACGAGGGATACAATTGGTCCATTAGAGAGTCAGAGTGGACAGCTATCTGCAGAGCCAAAAGAGATGGGGGAGATATTGAACAATTTATTTTCTTCGGTATTCACCAAGGAGAAGGATATTGAATTATGTGAGGTAAGGGAAACAAGTAATAATAATAATAATAAATTTTATTTAATGGGCGCCTTTCAAACATCTCAAGGTCACCTTACATAGTATATCGGAATAACATATAATCGGAGTAAAACAAGTAATTAAAGACATCACAGAGACACAAATTAAAAACAGGATTCAATCCAAAAACAGAAAATCAAAAACACAGTGTGAAGAGGGAGCAGCGGCAACCAAATCGTGCCAGCGTCCACTCTCTCTTCACGGCAGCCATCTTGGACACAGACCTACAGGACTACAATTAGACAAAACAAAAACATCCCCCCACAGTGGGTAGCACTGTGGAGGAAGGCACAATGTCCAGTCCCCACCCCATGTTCACCCCAAAGTCAGGCCTATTGAGGCCACCGCAATTGCCTCTACGGAGGCCCGATGTTCCTGGCCGTTCTCACCGGGTGGTCTTGCCCCGGCGTCGGGAGAGTCCTTTTGGCGGCTGGGCCACTTGGAACGGCCGCTTCCTGGTTGGAGCCCGCGGCTGCCGAAGCCGACAAGGCCGCGCCGGTTTGGAGCGCCCAGGCTCCAAACCGGCGTATAGCTACTCTACTCCAAGTAGAGTAGCTATGGGAACTATGAGATTCAAAGAAGAGGAAGTATTGACACTTTTGAGAAATATAAAAGTGGATAAGTCTCCTGGTCCGGACAGGATATTCCCTAGGACATTGAGGGAAGTTAGTGTAGAAACAGCAGGGGCTATGACAGAAATATTTCAAATGTCATTAGAAACGGGAATAGTGCCTGAGGATTGGCGTACTGCGCATGTTGTTCCATTGTTTAAAAAGGGGTCTAAGAGTAAACCTAGCAATTATAGACCTGTTAGTTTGACGTCAGTGGTGGGCAAATTAATGGAAAGGATACAGAGATAATATATATAAACATCTGGATAAACAGGGTCTGATTAGGAACAGTCAACATGGATTTGTGCCTGGAAGGTCATGTTTGACTAATCTTCTTGAATTTTTTGAAGAGGTTACTCGGGAAATTGATGAGGGTAAAGCAGTGAATGTTGTATATATGGACTTCACTAAGGCCTTTGACAAGGTTCCTCATGGAAGATTGGTTAACAAGTTCAATGGTTGGGTATTAATGGTGGAGTAGCAAGATGGATTCAACAGTGGTTGAATGGGAGATGCCAGAGAGTAATGGTGGATGGTTGTTTGTCAGGTTGGACGCCAGTGACTAGTGGGGTGCCACAGGGATCTGTGTTGGGTCCACTGTTGTTTGTCATGTACATCAATGATCTGGATGATGGCGTGGTAAATGGATTAGTAAGTATGCAGATGATACTAAGATAGGTGGGGTTGTGGATAATGAAGTAGATTTTCAAAGTCTACAGAGAGATTTATGCCAGTTGGAAGAGTGGACTGAAAGATGGCAGATGGAGTTTAATGCTGATAAATGTGAGGTGCTACACCTTGGCGGGACAATGCAAAATAGGACGTACATGGTAAATGGTAGGGAATTGAAGAATGCAGGTGAACAGAGGGATCTGGGAATAACTGTGCACAGTTCCCTGAAAGTGGAATCTCATGTAGATAGGGTGGTAAAGAAAGCTTTTGGTGTGCTGGCCTTTAAAATCAGAGCATTGAGTATAGAAGTTGGGATGTAATGTTAAAATTGTACAAGGCATTGGTGAGGCCAATTCTGGAGTATGGGGTACAATTTTGGTCGGCTAATTATAGGAAGGATGTCAACAAAATAGAGAGAGTACAGAGAAGATTTACTAGAATGTTGCCTGGGTTTCAGCAACTAAGTTACAGAGAAAGGTTGAACAAGTTAGGGCTTTATTCTTTGGAGCGCAGAAGGTTAAGGGGGGACTTGATAGAGGTCTTTAAAATGATGAGAGGGATAGACAGAGTTGACGTGGATAAGCTTTTCCCACTGAGAGTAGGGAAGATTCAAACAAGGGGACATGACTTGAGAATTAAGGGACAGAAGTTTAGGGGTAACATGAGGGGGAACTTCTTTACTCAGAGTGTGGTAGCTGTGTGGAATGAGCTTCCAGTGAAGGTGGTGGAGGCAGGTTCGTTTTTATCATTTAAAAATAAATTGGATAGTTATATGGACGGGAAAGGAATGGAGGGTTATGGTATGAGCGCAGGTATATGGGACTAGGGGAGAATACGTGTTCGGCACGGACTAGAAGAGTCGAGATGGCCTGTTTCCGTGCTATAATTGTTATATGGTTATATGATTACAATCGAGCCATCCACAGTGTAGATACATGATAAGGGAATAACGTTTAGTGCAAAGCCAGTAAAGATCGATCAAAGATAGTACGAGGGTCCCCAGGGAGGTAGATAGTAGTTCAGGACTGCTCTCTAGTTGTGGTAGGATGATATAACCATATAACCATATAACAATTACAGCACGGAAACACTCCCCTCGCTCACCTCATCCAATAAGTTGTTCCTGAGTCTGGTAGGACATGTTTTCAAGATTTAGCATCTTGTGCCTGACAGGATATTGGGCTGCAGAGAATGATACTGTAGAATGGACAATGAACAAATAAAGCAATGATTCTCAACAGCAATTGTATCCGCCTCCATATCGCATGCTCAATATTCTTGCTATTGAGGGAGTGCAGCGTAGGTTCACCAGGTTAATTCACGGGATGGCGGGACTGACAAATGACGAAAGAATGGATCGACTGGGCTTGTCCTCACTGGAATTTAGAAGGACGAGAGATGATCCTAGAGAAACAAACACAATTATTAAGGGTTTGGACACGCTAAATGTAGGGTAAAATGTTCCGAATGTTGGGAGAGCCCAGAACCGGGGGTCACAGTTTCAGAATAAGAAGTAGGCCATTTGGGACTGAAATGAGGAAAAACTTTTTTACCCAGAGAGTTGTGAATATGTGTAATTCTCTGCCACAGAAGGCAGTGGAGGCCAATTCACTGGATATTTTCAAGTTAGATTTAGCTCTTTGGGCTAACGGAATCAAGGTATATGGGGAGAAAGCAGGAACGAGGTACTGATTTTAGGTGATCAGCCATGATCATATTGAATGGCGGTGCTGGCTCGAAGGGCCGAATGGCCTGCTCCTGCACCTATTTTCTATGTTTCTATGTATGAACTCAAGCATTTTAGACATACAGCATGGGTTCAGGTCCTTCGGCCCACTGGAGTCCACACAGCCATGGTTGACTGGCAGAGTAGACTCGATGGACCGAATGGCCTAATTCTACTTTTGGAGCGGGGGGGGGGGGGGGGGGGGGGGGGGCGAGCGGTGGGGTGAGCGATGGACAAACCCGGCGGATCGGGCAGCATCTGTGCATCAGGCAGTGTCCAGATCCCCAGCAACAACAGTTTCGCGGCCCCACAGACGCTGCCCGACCCGCCGTTCCTGCAGCCCGGGACGTGACGGGAGCGGCGGGGTCTGTCTACAATTTTAGACCCAGCGTTTGGACAAACTCTTCGTATTGGTGTGTAGGAAGGAAGTGCAGGTGCTGGTCTTTACCGAATATAGACACAGAGTGCTGGAGCAACTCAGCGGGTCAGGCAGCATCTGTGGAGAGCATGGATAGGTGACGTTTCACAGAGTGCTGGAGTAACACAGCGGGTCAGGCAGCATCTGTGGAGAGCATGGATAGGTGACGTTTCACAGAGTGCTGGAGTAACTCAGCGGGTCAGGCAGCATCTGTGGAGAGCGTGGATAGGTGACGTTTCACAGAGTGCTGGAGTAACTCAGTGGGTCAGGCAGCATCTGTGGAGAACGTGGATAGGTGACGTTTCACAGAGTGCTGGAGTAACTCAGTGGGTCAGGCAGCATCTGTGGAGAACATGGATAGGTGACGTTTCGGGACTGACCAGAAAAACGTCACTTTTCCCCCTGGGGAACATATGATTAGAAATGCTGCCTGGCCCGCTGAGTTTCTCCAGCACTCTGTGTCCATCTACTGTGTCGGACGCAACTGTAGATGAGGGTTTACACAGAGGTTTGTCGAAAACTGGCAATTTGTGCCGATATACTGTGTGGATCAGCAACGCCCACATTACAATACAGTATAAATAGGATCTTTGAACCCGAGGATGTTGCAAGCCTCGCCCTGAACCCACTCATTGGCTGAGAAACAATGCAGGATTTAAACTTTAAACCAATTCACCATCAGAGAGGTTAATTCAAAAATTACAATCCACAGTTCTCTGTATCTCAGTTCCCTGCCGTTGCTGGTGATTAACTCTGTTTCCGCTCCCGGTAGCTCACAGCCCAGTGGTATGTATATTGCTTTCTTCACTTCAGGTAGCCCCGACATTCCCTCTCTCTCTATCCCTCCCCCACCCCAGTCGCACCAGCTTCTCATTTTCACCCAACAAACAGCCTGTTTCTTTTATCATTGTTACTTTTTTGCATATCTTTCATTCATTGTTCTTTATCTCTCCACATCGCCGTCTATATCTCTCGTTTCCCTTCTCCCTTCTCCCTGAGCGGTCTGAGGATGGGTCTCAAACCGAAATGTCACCCATTCCTGCTCACCAGAGATGCTGCCTGTCTCGCTGCGTTACTCCAGCTTTTTGTGTCTACCTTCATAACACCCCTGTCCCTCTGCTCCTAGCTACTCCCCGCCTCGTATACCCCTCCCCGCATCCCTCCCCCTCACCCCTCCTCTCACCCCTCATCTCTCCCCCCCTGCCCGCTCCCCCTCCTCTCCTCCCTGCACCTTCCCCTCTCCTCCCTGCACCCCCCCCCCCTGCCCTTCCTTCACCCCCCCAACTCACCGCACCTCTCACCCCCATTTTCCCGGACCTCCCCCCCCTCCCCCACTGCCCGCACCTCCTCTCCTCTCGCATCATCTCCCCCCCCCCCCGCATCTCTTGCAACAACCGCCCCTTGCCTGCATCTCCCGCACAAATGCATCTCGCTCTCTCCTCCAGCCCAGCGCGCCGCTTGAGTCGGGTCCCGATGAGCAGAGGGGACCGGGACCGGGACCCAGCCATGGATGCGGCTCTCTATCGGAAAGACGCATGTCTGCTGCTGCTGCTGCTGACAGGTACAGAGAGAGAGAGGCCACTCGGCCCGCGCGTTGCTGCTGCCTCACATCGCCCGGGACCCGGGTTTAGATCCTGACTCCGGGCGCTGTCTGTACGGAGCTTGTACGGTCTCCTCGGGACCTCGTGGGTTTCCATCGGGTCTGAAGAAGGGTCTCGACCAGAAACGTCACCCATTCCTTCTCTCCAGAGGTGCTGCCTGTCCCGCTGAGTTATTCTGTGCATATCTCAAGTTTGTATATTAATTGGCTTCTGTAAATTGTCGCTAGTGTGCGTAGGATAGAACAAGCATTCGGGGTGATCGCTGGTCAGCGCTGAGTCGATGGGCCGAAGGGCCTGTTCCCAGCTGTAGAGGTATCTACAAACTAAACTCAAACCAGTCAGGGGTGCACAATTGTCGGTAAAACACAGAAAGCGGGAGGAAATCAGCGGGTCGGGCAGCATCTGTGGGGGGAATGAACAGGTGACCCTTTAGACTGGTGGAGAACGGAAAGACGTGGGAGGAAACCGGGGCACCCGGAGAAAACCCACACAGTCACAGGGAGAACTTTCAAACTCAGTACGGACAGCACCCGTAGTCAGGATCAAACCCTGGTCTCTGGCGCTGTGAGGCAGCCACTCTACCGCTGTGCAGACCATGTTCTCGGCTCCTGTACCTTCTTTAAGATGTGGGTTCATCTGAGCCCTGGCTGTGGTTTAGTTTCAGACGCAAACAGCTTACAGACAGACACAAAATGCTGCAGTAACTCAGCGGGACAGGCAGCATCTCTGCAGAGAGGGAATGGGTGATGTTTCACGTCGATCCCTTCTGCAGACTGGTTAGGGATGAAGGGTCTCTAACTAGTCTCTAGTTAGATTTAGCTCATCGGGCTAACGGAATCACGGGATGTGGGGAAAAGCAGGACTTTCATATGAAGAAAGACTGGATATACTCGGCTTGTACTCGTTAGAATTTAGAAGATTGAGGGGGGATCTTATAGAAACTTACAAAATTCTTAAGGGGTTGGACAGGCTAGATGCAGGAAGATTGTTCCCGATGTTGGGGAAGTCCAGAACATGGGGTCACAGTTTAAGGTTAAGGGTGAAATCTTTTAGGACCGAGATGAGAAAAACATTTTTCACACAGAGAGTGGTGAATCTGTGGAATTATCTGCCACAGAAGGTAGTTAAGGCCAGTTCATTGGCTATATTTAAGAGGGAGTTAGATGTGGCCCTTGTGGCTAAAGGGATCAGGGGGTATGGAGAGAAAGCAGGTACAGGATACTGAGTTGGATGATCAGCAATGATCATATTGAATGGTGGTGCAGGCTCGAAAGGCCGAATGGCCTACTCCTGCACCAATTTTCTATGTTTCTATGTTTAATTGCAGTAAAAGCATACTGATTTTGGATGATCAGCCATGATCACATTGAATGGCGGTGCTGGATCGAAGGGCAGAATGGCCTACTCCCGCACCTATTTTCTGTGTATGTATATCTCACGAACTTCCTTAAATGCTCTAAGTTGGCCAATCATCCCACTATGTAAGGTCTTGGGATAAACAGATTATAAACCACTTACCTTACTATGGGTCACATTTTTCCATGCGGGGGTGGGGGTGGGAAGGTGGAGTATAGAATGAGGTGCCAGAGGAAGCTGTAGAGGTTGGTATGATATTAAACATTTGGA
The DNA here is from genome assembly GCF_010909765.2 of Amblyraja radiata. Lineage (NCBI taxonomy): Eukaryota > Metazoa > Chordata > Chondrichthyes > Rajiformes > Rajidae > Amblyraja > Amblyraja radiata. Next base: position 20,963,944 of record NC_045985.1, on the reverse strand, counting down.
CAGGTAAATGGATCGGGAAGATTTGAATGAAATAGAAACATAAAAAGTAGGTGCAGGAGTAGGTCCTTCGAGCCAGCACCACCATTCAATATGATCATGGATGATAATCGTTCCAATTTATCCTCATCTATCTGTCCACCTGTCTATCTTCTATCTGTCTATATCTATATTCTATCTATCTATATTCTATCTATATTTATATTCTATCTATATCCATCCAATCTATCTAATCTCTCCTATTACTAAAACTCTCTTCTTGACCACCCGGTCTGAGTTGTAATTAAATGTGCATAAAAACACTACCCTATTTCGTTTAGATTTTTTCGCCTCTTTAGTCAACGTTTTCCGCTGCTCCAAGCCACCAGGTTTTGTTCTGATCGGTGATATATTAGAATGGGGTTGTGAAGGTTTAAAAAATGGTGAGATCAGCAGATTGGTCTTCTCGCCTGTCGTTCACCATGAAGATAACGCCCCTTCAGGGGTGAGGAGAATAAAGCCCCCGGGGCCGGGTGTGAGCCACTCAGCCCGGAAGCCGTGAGTGAGAGTTGAGTCCAGAACTGTGAATCCACCAGCCGTGAGTGAGTGGACTGTGAGTCCACCAGCCATGAATCAATGAACTGTAAGCCCACCAGCCGCAAGTGAGTGAACTGTGAGCCCATCAGCCATGTGTGAGTGAATTGTGAGCCCACCAGCCATGTGTGAGTGAACTGTGAGCCCATCAGCCATGAGTGAGTGATCTGTAGCCCACCAGCCGTGCTGAGTCCGGAAGTCGCGCTTAGTCCCGAGGTTGCTCTCAGTCCGGAGGTTGCGCTCAGTCCGGAAGTGGGCCTGAGTCCAGAAGATGGATCTGAGTACAAGGCCGCGCTCAGTCCAGCAGGCGGGCGTGAGAATAGTCAAGATAGTTTTACTGTCATATGTCCCGGATGTGTGTGTGTGTGTGAGATGGTGTGTGTGTGTGTGTGTGTGTGTGTGTGTGTGTGTGTGTGTGTGTGTGTGTGTGTGTGTGTGTGTGTGTGTGTGTGTGTGTGTGTGTGTGTGTGTGTGTGTGTGTGTGTGTGTGTGTGTGTGTGTGTGTGTGTGTGTGTGTGTGTGTGATGGAGGGTGTGTGTGTGTGTGTGTGATGGAGGGTGTGTGTGTGTGGTGGAGGGTGTGCGTGTGTGGTGGAGGGTGTGTGTGTGTGTGGTAGAGGGTGCATGTGTGTGATGGAGGGTGTGCGTGCGTGCGTGTGTGTGTGTGTGTGTAAGATGAAGGGTGTGTGTATGTTTGTTGTGGAGTGTGTGTGTCTGTGTGTGTGTGATGGAGGGTGTTTGTGTGTGTGGTGGAGGGTGTGTGTGTGGTGGAGGGTGTGTGTGTGTGATGGACGGTGTGTGTGATGGACGGTGTGTGTGGTGGAGGGTGTGTGTGTGTGTGAGTGAGATGGAGGGTGTGTGTGTGTGTGTGAGTGTGATGGAGTGGGTGTGTGTGTGTGTGATGGAGGGTGTGCGTGCGTGCGTATGTGTGTGTGTAAGATGGAGGGTGTGTGTGTGGTGGAGGGTGTGTGTGTGTGTGTGTTGGAGGGTGTGTGTGTGTGAGATGGAGGGTGTGTGTATGTGTGGTGGAGGGTGTGTGTCTGTGTGAGATGGAGTGTGTGTGTGTGTGTGTGTGTGTGTGTGTGTGTGTGTGTGTGCGTGTGTGTGTGTGTGTGTGTGTGTGTGAGATGGAGGGCGTGTGTGTGTGATGGAGGGAGTGTGTGTGATGGAGTGTGTGTGTGTGTGTGATGGAGGGTGTGTGTGTGTGTGAGATGGAGGGTGTGTGTGTAATGGAGGGGTGTGTGTGTGTGTGTGTGAGATGGAGGGTGTGTGTGTGTGTGTGATGGAGGGTGTGTGTGTGTGTGAGTGTGATGGAGGGTGTGTGTGTGAGATGGAGGGTGTGTGTGTGTGGTGAAGGGTGGTTGTGTGGGTGTGATGGAGGGTGTGCGTGTGTGTGTGATGGAGGGTGTGTGTGTGATGGAGGGTGTGTTTGTGTGTGTGGTGGAGGGTGTGTGTGTGAGATGGAGAGTGTGTGTGTGTGTGTGTGTGATGGAGGGTGTGTGTGTGAGATGGAGGGTGTGTGTGCGTGATGGAGGGTGTGTGTGTGTGTGTGTGTGTGTGTGTGTGTGTGAGATGGAGGGTGCGTGTGTGATGGAGGGACCGTGTGTGATGGAGGGTGTGTGTGTGATGGAGGGTGTGTGTGTGATGGAGGGTGTGTGTGTGTGTGAGAGATGGTGGGTGTGTGTGTGATGGAGGGTGTGTGTGTGATGGAGGGTGTGTGTGTGTGATGGAGTGTGTGTGTGTGTGTGTGATGGAGTGTGTGTGTGTCATGGAGAGTGTGTGTGTCATGGAGGGTGTGTGTGTGATGGAATGTATGTGTGTGCGTGATGGAGGGTGTGTGTGATGGAGTGTGTGTGTGTGCGTGTGTGATGGATGAGTCCACCAGCCGTGAGTGAGTGAACTGTGAGTCCAAGAATCCATTCGGCCCACAATGTGCATACTAGCTGTCCTGAAACCAGTCCCCTTCGGCCCACAACACCCATACTAGCCCTCCAGAAAGCCTCCTCCCTCTATTGGCCACCGCTTGAAGCAGTCCCCCTCCCCCAGCTGCAGGACCCTCCTCCCTCCCCTACCGGCCCCCGACAGCCCTGCCTGAAGCCGTGCCCCTCCCCAGGCTGCAGGACGCTCCCCCCACCAGTCCCCAACAGCCCCCGCCTGAAGCCAACCCCCCGCCCCCCAGCTGTAGAACGCACCAAGAGACGCAACAAGTAAGAATGGACTGAATAAATCTCCTCTTTAACGTTTACATTGTTGTTATATTTTAAGAGTTATTCCCATTTTAGTCTTTAATAAATCCCTTTTCCACTTGCCGAGCCCGACAGCTGCACCTGCGCAGTAATACCTGCGTATTCTACGTCACAAAGGGAACCCAGTTGGAGGGAATGGCTGCGCCGCCGGAAAGCCGCTAAGAGTGGATGGGGGGGGGGGGATTGAGGGGGGGGATGGAGTGAGTGCGTGGGGTGGGGGTGGGGGGGGGGGGGGGTGGTAAGTGCAAGTAGCGACGTGGGGGGGGGGGGGGGGTTGAGGGGAGGAGGGGGGGGGGGTGGATCAGGGGTATCACAATGGGAACCCGTCAGCGAGTGGTGGAATATTGGAATTGGTGGAGAGGTGCAATGTTGCGTTTGGGGACCAGGCGTCCTGTGTGAGAATGAGGCCCAACGGGTCCCACTTAGTCTAATATCCCTTAATTCCATTAGCCTTGAGAGTCATAACTAACGCTCTCTTGAAAACATCTAGTGAATTGGCCTCCATTGCCTTCTGTAGCAGAGAATTTCACTGACTCACAACTCTCTGGATGAAGATTTATTTCCTAAACACATTCCTAAATGGCCTACCCCTTATTCTTAAACTGTGACACCTGGTTCTGGACTCCCCCAACATGGGGGAACATTTTTCCATATGGGCAAGATGTAGGCAGAAGGGATGAGTTTGTGTAGATACATTTTTGGTAGAGGTGATATGGGCCGAATGGCCTGTTTCTGTGCTGTATCTGTCACATGCGATGTGCTGGTGAACCTCCACTGCACATTCCTGCAGCACGGTGACCAGAGGTCCACACTGGTGCGGCCACTACATGTTGCCTATCGTGTTGCACGGTGCCTTGTCTGCTCTTGTCCCATGTCTCCAGTCAGCCCCCATCATCGCTGGATTGTGTACCATCCCGGCCCTTGTTGTGTTGCAGGCCTCCACACTACGGCGCTGTGCAGAGCAGGAAGGTCAGTCATCGCAGGCTCCATCACCACCGTCCTCGTGGGTGGGTCGGCGACGTTCCCTCTACTACATCACAGCCAGGAGAGGTTCGTGGTGGTGTTGGGGCGGATCCATCCCGATCTTGCAATCCTGGAATGGACGTCTGACAGCCCGGAGTATCCGCACATGGTCCGCCCGTCCTACAGGGACAGGGTCCACTTCCGACGGGACGCCTTCATCGAGCTGCGGGCCGTGAGGCCGGGTGACCAGGGGACGTACGAGGTGCAGACAAACTACTTGGGGAGGGAGCTGAGGAACCGTGACCGGGAGCAGTTTGAGCTGCGCGTGGTCGGTGAGTAGCATCGTGGAGCGTTGTACAGTATCCAGACTGGCCCTTCGGCCCACATGGTCCATGCTGACCCCCTGGGCATTCTGGTCTAGTCCCACCCGCCTGCACACAGCATCTCTAAACACTTTCTGTCCGTGAATGAATGAAACTTTATTGCCACATGTTCCTTGTGTGTCACACCCAAGGTATGCAAAGAGTCGCCACCTAAAGGGCGCCGAAAGAGATGCAAAGAATTCCATTTTACACAAAGCATTTTAAAACTTTCTATTTGTGGTCCCCCTTAGTTCCCGGCGGCTCCTCCACGCCGGGTCCCACTTTGTTTCCCTCATTGTGGTTCCCCCAGGCTGAACATAGCCCAGTAAAGCACACGATCAATGTTTGTGCCTGAACATGATCCATATCCCTCTTCTCTCCATATCCACGTGCCTATCTAGAGCCTCTTAAACTATCCTATTTGCCTCCACCACCACCCCAGAAGAAGGGTCGCAACTCGAAACGTCGCCCATTCCTTCTCTCCAGAGATGCTGCCTGTCCCGCTGAGTTGCTCCTGCTTTTTGTGTCTTCCACCCCAGGCAATGCATTCCAGGCCGCTACCACCCTTTATGTAAATAAAAGGGGTTCCCCGAATACTTGGGGCGGCGCAGTGTTAGAGATGCTGTCACTGCGCAAGAGACCCTGGTTCGATCCTGACTACGGGTTCTCTCTAAATGGAGTTTGCACATTCTCCCTGTGACCACGTGGGTTTTCTCTGGGTGCTCCGGTTTCCTCCCACATTCCATAGATGTGCAAAATATCCACAAAATAAATACTTTAATCACCGCGTCGGACCATTCATTTCAGCAGAGATCGTATAACCTTAAATATGCAAGATGATGTAGCAAGCAAAACTGGGGGAAAGGAATCACGTTTTGTAGTTGGAACGTCAGGGGCGCAAATGAACCAATAAAAAGGGGTAAAATACTAGCCCAATTAAAATCTCTTAAGAGTGACATAATATTCCTTCAGGAGACTTGCCTCAAGAACGAATCACATAACAGGCTGAGGGGTAGGTGGATTGGCAGTTGTATCACTCCACCTATTCCTCTAAAGCCAGGGGAACAGCAATGCTAATCCGTAATGGTATTCCGTTCAAACATATGTCCACAATAGCTGATAAGGAAGGTAGGTACATTATAGTATCCGGAGCAATGTACTCAACCTCATTGACGTTGGTGAAGATATACGTTCCAAATTTAGATAACCCTTAATTTTTCAATAAAATATTTAATTTAATACCAGATATGTCCCAGTCCAATTTGATCATCGGGGGGGGGGGGGGGGGGGGGGGGGTCTAAACAATGTATTAGACCAATACCTAGAGAGATCTTCATTTCAAAGAATAATCACATCCAAGTCCAGTGAACTTCTGAACACTTAGATAAACAACACAAATATAAAGGACGTATGGAGGATTGCCAATCCTTCAGGAAGAGAATATTCCTTTTACTCAGGTGTCCATAATATGTATACAAGAATAGATTATTTCCTGGTTGACTCCAAATTTCTGCCATACACCTACAACCCAAAATATCATAATATCATTATTTCAGTTCATTCCCCTCTTACATTTTCTGTAAAACTGGAAGGAATGACAAATAGACAGCTGGGCTGGAGATTTAACCCACAAATACTTGCAGAGCCTAGGTGTTGTGACTAGCTGAAACCACAGATGGAAATCTTCTTTGAGATAAATGACACTGCTGGTATCTCTCCATCTTTGCTTTGGGAAACATTTAAAGCGTACCTCAGATGCTGCATCATTTCATACCAAGCTTCACAGAATAACAGAAATAGGGCAGAACAATTGGAGTTAGAAAAATAAATAAAGCAATTAGACTTAGAAAATGCGGCTGACCCGTCCACAAGAAAACACAATAAGATAGCTGCACTCAAATTCAAATTAAACCAGATACTTGCGGCAAGAATCAGTAGGGCATTTCAATACACCAAACAAAAATACTTTGAATTCGGCGATAAACCCCATAAACCTTTGGCACGACAACTTCGTAAATTAGAGAATGACCGTACCATACATAAAATCAGATCAGAAAAAGGTGGACTGCTCTCACTGCGCAAAAGTATTAACAAAAGATTTCAACAATTTTATCAAACCATATACTCGTCACAAACATCAGTCGATTCAGTGAAGATGAAGACCTTTCTTGATAAGTGCAATCTCCCATCCCTCAGTGAAACTGAATGTGAGGAATTAGGTGCAGAGATAACAATAAAGGACATTTCAGAGACCAATAAATCGCTGCAAAATGTAAAACCTCCTGTCCCAGACGGGCTCAATAATGAATTTTATAAAACATGTAACAACATAATTTCCCCCACGCCTACAAAGCCTCTACACCCAAGCGTTCAAAGAGCAGACCTGACCGCAGACTCTAGCGGAATCAATTATCACGTTAATCCCTAAAAAAGATATGAACCTGCAAGAGCCGGGATCTTGTAGAGCAATTGCCCTTTTAAATACTGACCAGAAGATTCTAGGCAAGACTTTGGCTCGTAGACTCAGCCTAGTCATTGGCAAACTTGAACACCCAGATCAAACCGGGTTCATACCTAAACGACACTCATTTTTTTAATTTCAAATGCCTGTTTAATATAATTTATTCGCATAGAATACCAAACAAAGACCTAGCAATCATCTCATTGGACGCGGAAAAGCTTTCGACCAAGTTGAATGGCCTTATCTTTTCACAGCGTTGGAAAAATTCCAATTGGGAGAAAACTTCATCTCATGGGTGAAGCTTCTATATACTAATCCGACTGCCAGAATACTAACCAATCAATTGCTTTCATCTAAATGTTACCTATTTTGGGGCAATAGACAAGGATGCGCTCTTTCCCCGATGCTATTTGCATTAGCCATAGAATCTCTTGCCGAGCGTATGAGGTCCCACCCAGGCATATATGGATACAATACTAAACACACTATGACCAAAATTACCCGAGATGCAGATGATATACTTTTATACATTACTAATCCCCGAATCAGTATCCCATATTTACTAGCCACTATAGATCAATTCGGCTCCTTCTCTGGCTACAGAATTAATTGGAACAAAAGTGAAATTACGCCGATAAATGAACAAAACGTCACCCAGCTCCAACAGTTCCCCTTTAGAATTGTTACTGAAAAATTCAGATACCTCGGAGTTTACGTTACCAGAAAATATTCCCTTCTGTTATTTCCCTCCATTAATCACTAAATTCATACAAATATTATATTTTGGAAAACATTGCCTATTTCCCTCCTCGGCAGCCTAAATGCCGTAATGATAATCTTTATCCCGCAGCTTTTATATCTATTCCAGACAATACCGATATATCCTCCCAAATCTTTCTTCAAAAAAATTGATTCCATTGTCACTAATTTCATTTGGGATTACAAAAGCCACCGAATACATAAACGGCACCTGTGCAAATCCAAAGAGAATGGAGGACTAGCCTTACGCAATTTCCTCTTTTACTATTGGGAAACAAATATTAAAACCATAATTCTCTGGCTGGATGACTCGCACCAACAGGCAAACTGGCTAAAAATGGAAAGTGAAGATTGTTTGCCTTTCTGCATCGGCTAGATTGTCCTGTCTACAATATCCCCGAATAAGTCAACGTAAGAGCATAACCCTATAATACATAGTACTATTCATGTCTGGAAACCGTTGAAGTTCAGTCTCAAATTGAGAGACATGTCTCTTCTTCTTCCTATTGCAAACAATGCCTCTATTAAACCCTCTAATTTAGATGGTGTTTTCGTTCAATGGAAGAACAAGGGAATCAACACTTTGGGAGACCTTTATCAGAAGGGGACTCTTTCCGCCTTCCAAGAATTGCAGGAGAAATAAGATCTGAACACTAATCATTTTTTCAGATACCTCCAGGTTAGAGACTTTGTGAGAACATATAGGCAAGACTACACCTCTGCACGTCCAGACAAACTCAATGAGTGTTTGAATAGACATGCAGAAACAGAGAAGTTGATATCCTACATTTACAAGATTTTCCCCAGTGTTTCCCCTCTTTGCGATAATAATAATAATGATGGATGGGGTTTATATAGCGCCTTTCTAATACTCAATGCGCTTTACACCGCATTATTCATTCACTCCTCAGTTACACTCGGTGGTGGTAAGCTACTTCTGTAGCCACACCTGCCCTGGGGCAGTCTGACGGAAGCGTGGCTGCCATTCTGCGCCTACGGCCCCTCCGACCACCACCAATCACTCACACATATTCACACACATTCACACACAGGCAAAGGTGGGTGAAATGTCTTGCCCAAGGACACAACGACAGTATGCACTCCAAGCGGGGTTCGAACCGGCCATCTTCCGGTCGCCAGCCGAACACTTAGCCCATTGCGCCATCTGTCGTCCCAATGTCAATCTCAAGAAGCCACCTTAACCTACAGTTTTGTACTGTGTACAAAAATAGAACGTTTTTGGACGGAAGTATTCAGCTTAACCTCCAAAACATTGAAACCTCCACTAGAGCCAGACCCAAAATTGATAATACTGGGAATATCAGAGGCATGTAGCAATCTAACTTGGATTGGATAGTTATATGGATGGGAAAGGAATGGAGGGTTATGGTCTGAGCGCAGGTATATGGGACTAGGGGAGATTATGTGTTCGGCACGGACTAGAGGGGTCGAGATGGCCTGTTTCCGTGCTGTAATTGTTATATGGTTATATGGTTAACGGTCTCTCAATGACGCTTTCTCGATTACGGTCTAATATCAGCAAAAAAACTCATACTTAAATTCTGGAAAAGACAACAGTCCCTTCAGTGAAGATGTGGTTTACAGAAATGACGGATACACGACATCTAGAGAAAATTAGGGTTGTCTTGAATGATAAACTGGAACACATTTTAAAAACATGATCTCCTTGTATTGAATTTCTTGAGTAATATAAATGGTTGAACACAAATTTGAAACTGATCGTAGGGCTGGGTGTGCGGGCGCATGGGTGGGTCGACGTATATATCTCCTCTCTTCTTCTTTCCTTCCGTTCTCGCTTCCTTCTCTTTCCTCTCTTTTTAATGTAATGTTCTATTTGAAAAATGTTAAAACTGAAGCTGTTCCAGAGTCGTAAAATTGTCAAGTTTTTTTGTGCAATTGCTTCCTATAAAATACATATGTATATAAAAATATATATCCACTGACTTGGCCTCCACAGCCTTCGGTGCCAAATAATTCCACAGATTCATCACCCTCTGACTAAGGAGATTTCTTCTCAACTCCTTCCTAGAAGGAAGTCCTTCAATTCTGAGGCTATGAGATCTAGTTCTAGACTCTCCAAAATCAACCCAACCTCTCCCTGTAGCTGAAACCATCTAATCCAGGCAGCATTCTGGTAAACTACCTCTGCACCTTCTCCAATCCCTCCACATATCCCGTGTAATGGAGCGACCAGAACTACAAACAATACTGCATATGGGGCTTAACCAGGGTCGTATAGAACTGCATCATGTCTTCCTACATCTTGTGTTACCACACGCCTTCTTTACCACCCTATCTGCTGGTGCTGCCACCTTTAGTGGGCTATGGGCTTGAACTCTCTGCGGTTTAGCTGGACTTTACACTGTGCTGCCTTGCAGAGCCGATGTCCACACCGACCGTGGAGGTCAGCTGCAACTCGTCGCATCTCACGCTGAACTGCTCCACCATCAGCGGCTGCCCCGTCACCTACCGGTGGGAGCGGCGATCGCAGGATCCCGGAGTGGGGAACGCCACCTTCCCCGGAGCCGTGCTGTACCTGCCGAACAAGGGAATGCATAACTACACCTACACCTGCGTCGCAGAAGATTGCTGCAGCCGCCGCGCAGTCCCTGCAACGCTGCAATGCGACGCTATGGTCAGAGGTGAGTGGATCAATGCTGGGTCTCTGTCCGATGGGAGAGGCATGCAGCAAAGTAACTGGCCATTCGGCCCCACTAATCCCTGCCCAATAACATGCCCCATTTACACTAGTCCCACTTGCCCGCGGTTGGCCCATATCGCTGCAAACGTTTCCAGAGGGAGGCACGGTGACGCAGCGGGGAGAGTTGCTGCCTCACATCGTCAGAGACCCGGGTTCAATTCTGACTACGGGTGCTGTCTGTACGGAGTTTGCACGTTCTCCCCGTGAGTGCATGTGTTTCGCCGGAATCCCCCCATATTCCAAAGACGTGCGGGTTTGTTGGATATTTGACAATAATTGTAAGTTGTTCCCGGTAAAGTGTTCCCGTGTTGGGTTGTGTTAGTGTGCGGGGATCGCTGGTCAGTGGGACTTGGATTTGGATAGCAGTAACAGGATCGTTCCGCATCAGCACGGATTTACGACTGGGAAATCATGCTTGAATAATCTTCTGGAATTTTTTGAAGATGCAACTAGGAAAATGAACAAGGGAGAGCCAGTGGATGTAGTGTATCTGGACTTTCAGAAAGCAATTAATAAGGTCCCGCATAGGAGATTAGTGGGCAAAATTAGGGCACATGGTATTGGGGGTAGAGTGCTGACATGGATAGAGAATTGGTTGGCAGACAGGAAACAAAGTGTAGGGATTAAGGGGTCCCTTTCAGAATGGCAGGCAGTGACTAGTGGGGTACCGCAAGGCTCGGTGCTGGGACCGCAACTATTTACAATATACATCAATGATTTGGATGAAGGGATTCAAAGTAACATTAGCAAATTTGCAGATGACACAATGCTGATCGGCAGTGTGAACTGTGTGGAGGATGGTATGAGAATGCAGGGTGGCTTGGACAGGTTGGGGGAGTGGATAGATGCATGACGGATGAAGTTTAATGCGGATAAATGTGAGGTTATCCACGTTGGTAGCAAAAACAGGAAGGCGGATTACTATTTATATCGTGTCAAGTTGGGAATAGGGGAAGTACAACGGGATCTGGGGGTCCTTGTACATCAGTCTATGAAAGTAAGCATGCGGGTACAGCAGGCAGTGAAGAAAGCGAATGGCATGTTACCCATATAATATAACCATATAACAATTACAGCACGGAAACAGGCCATCTCGATCCTTCTAGTCCGTGCCGAACACATAATCTCCCCTAGTCCCATATACCTGCGCTCAGACCATAACCCTCCATTCCTTTCCCATCCATATAACTATCCAATTTATTTTTAAATGATAAAAACGAACCTGCCTCCACCACCTTCACTGGAAGCTCATTCCACACAGCTACCACTCTCTGAGTAAAGAAGTTCCCCCTCATGTTACCCCTAAACTTCAGTCCCTTAATTCTCAAGTGATGTCCCCTTGTTTGAATCTTCCCTACTCTCAGGGGGAAAAGCCTTTCCACGTCAACTCTGTCTATCCCTCTCATCATTTTAAAAACCTCTATCAAGTCCCCCCTTAACCTTCTGCGCTCCAAAGAATAAAGCCCTAACTTGTTCAACCTTTCTCTGTAACTTAGTTGCTGAAACCCAGGCAACATTCTAGTAAATCTCCTCAGTACTCTCTCTATTTTGTTGACATCCTTCCTATAATTAGGCGACCAAAATTGTACACCATACTCCAGAATTGGCCTCACCAATGCCTTGTACAATTTTAACATTACATCCCAACTTCTATACTCAATGCTCTGATTTATAAAGGCCAGCACACCAAAAGCTTTCTTTACCACCCTATCTACATGAGATTCCACTTTCAGGGAACTGTGCACAGTTATTCCCAGATGCCTCTGTTCACCTACATTCTTCAATTCCCTACCATTTACCATGTACGTCCTATTTTGATTTGTCCTGCCAAGTTGTAGCATCTCACACTTATCAGCATTAAACTCCATCTGCCATCTTTCAGCCCACTCTTCCAACTGGCATAAATCTCTCTGTAGACTTTGAAACTCTACTTCATTACCCGCAACCCCACCTATCTTAGTATCATCTGCATACTTACTAATCCAATTTACCACACCATCGTCCAGATCATTGATGTACATGACAAACAACAGTGGACCCAACACAGATCCCTGTGGCACCCCACTCGTCACTGGCCTCCAACCTGACAAACAACCATCCACCATTACTCTCTGGCATCTCCCATTCAGCCACTGTTGAATCCATCTTGCTACTCCACCATTAATACCCAACCATTGAACCTTCTTAACCAACCTTCCATGAGGAACCTTGTCAAAGGCCTTACTGAAGTCCATATACACAACATCCACTGCTTTACCCTCATCAATTTCCCGAGTAACATCTTCAAAAAATTCAAGAAGATTAGTTAAACATGACCTTCCAGGCACAAATCCATGTTGACTGTTCCTAATCAGACCCTGTTTATCCAGATGCTTATATATATTATCTCTAAGTATTCTTTCCATTAATTTGCCCACCACTGACGTCAAACTAACAGGTGTATAATTGCTAGGTTTACTCTTAGACCCCTTTTTAAACAATGGAACAACATGCGCAGTGCGCCAATCCTCCGGCACTATTCCCGTTTCTAATATAATATAATATATCTTTTATTGTCATTGCACGTCAGTGCAACGAGATTTAGTGTGCAGCTCCACTGATGTCCAGGAAAGGTAAATAAATACAATACATAAATAAACAAGCTGAATTGATTGACGTGACCATCTGAGGGAGACTGTCCAAAGGGGGTGGGTGGGGGGGCACTCATTAGGGCCGGTTCAGAGCCGCTATAGCTCTTGGGATGAAACTGTTCCTGAGTCTGGAGGTTCGGGCGTAGAAGGCCTTGTAACGTCTGCCGGAGGGAAGTAGTTGAAACAGACCGTGGCAGGGGTGTGATGAGTCCTTATGGATGCTGAGGGCCTTCCTGAGGCACCGCGTGTGGTAGATGCCCTCCAAGGCTGGTAGCTCTGTCCCGATGATCCTCTGCGCTCTGTTGACGACGCGCTGAAGAGCTCTCCTCTCCGCCTCCGTGCAGCTGAGATACCACACAGAGATGCCATACGTTAGTATGCTCTCTGTGGTGCAGCGGTAGAACGTTGTCAGCAGCTGTTGGGGCAGACCAGTCTTTTTTAATGTCCTCAGGAAGAACAGTCGTTGCTGTGCCTTCTTGACCAGCGCGGCGGTGTTTGTGGACCATGTGAGGTCTTCTGAAATGTGAGTGCCCAGAAACTTAAAGCTGGACACTCTCTCCACACTTTCCCCATAAATGGAGATTGGGTCGTATTCTCCAGAATGGGACCTCCTGAAGTCAATGATCAGCTCCTTGGTCTTGGAGGTGTTTAGTGCCAAGTTGTTATTGGCGCACCAGTCCGCCAGGTTCTGCACCTCCGCTCTGTATTTTGTTTCATCACCGTTGGTGATCAGCCCAATCACTGTTGTGTCGTCTGCAAACTTCACGATGGTGTTGGTGTCGAATGCAGGGACACAGTCGTGAGTGAAGAGGGAGTAGAGCTTGGGGCTTAGTACACAACCCTGTGGTGTGCCGGTGCTCAGGGTGATGGTGGAGGACAGGTGCGGGCCCAGTCTCACTGCCTGCGGTCGCTCCGTGAGAAAGTTCAGGATCCAAGCGCATATCGGTGAGCTGAGGCCTAGCTGGTGGAGTTTGGTGGTGAGCTTGGTGGGGATCTAATGACATTTGAAATATTTCTGCCATAGCCCCTGCTATTTCTACACTAACTTCCCTCAATGTCCTAGGGAATATCCTGTCCGGACCTGGAGACTTATCCACTTTTATATTTCTCAAAAGTGTCAGTACTTCCTCTTCTTTGATCCTCATAGTTTCCATAGCTACTCTACTTGTTTCCCTTACCTCACATAATTCAATATCCTTCTCCTTGGTGAATACCGAAGAAAAGAAACTGTTCAATATCTCCTCCATCTCTTTTGGCTCTGCAGATAGTTGGCCACTCTGACTCTCTAATGGACCAATTTTATCCCTCGTTATCCTTTTGCTATTAATATAGCGGTAGAAACCCTTCGGATTTACTTTTACCTTACTTGCCAAAGCAACCTCATATCTTCTTTTAGCTTTTCTAATTTCTTTCTTAAGATTCTTTTTACATTCTTTATACTCCTCAAGCACCTCATTTACTCAATGCTGCCTATGACTATTGTAGATCTCCCTCTTTTTCCGAACCAAGTGTCCAATTTCCCTTGAAAACCATGGCTCTTTACAATTTTTACGATTTCCTTTCAACCGAACAGGGACATAAAGATTCTGTACTCTTAAAATTTCACCTTTAAATGTACTCAATTTCTCGTCCACATCTTTCCCATAAAACAAACTGTCCCAATTTACTCCTTTTAAATCCTTTCACATCTCCTCAAAGTTAGCCTTTCTCCAATCAAAAATCTCAACCCTAGGTCCAGTTTTGTCCCTCTCCATAATTATATTGAAACTAATGGTATTGTGATCACTGGACCCGAACTGTTCCCCAACGCATACCTCTGCCACCTGACCCATCTCATTTCCTAACAGGAGGTCCAGTACCGCCCCTTCTCTAGTAGGTACTTCTATGTATTGTTGCAAAAAACTATCCTGCACACATTTTACAAACTCCAACCCATCCAGCCCATTTACAGAATGTGTTTCCCAGTCTATGTGTGGAAAATTGAAATCTCCCACAATCACTACCTTGTGCTTACTACTAATATCTGCAATCTCCTTACATATTTGCTCTTCCAATTCTCGCTCCCCATTTAGCGGTCTATAATACACCTCTATAAGTGTTGCTACCCCTTTCCCATTTCTCAGTTCCACCCAAATAGCCTCCCTAGACGAGCCCTCTAATCTATCTAATCTAATGTTGGCCTTTATAACAAGAGGAATCGAATATGGGAGCAAAGAGGTCCTTCTGCAGTTGTACAGAGCCCTAGTGAGACCACACCTGGAGTAATGTGTGCAGTTTTGGTCCCTTAATTTGAGGAAGGACGTTCTTGTTATTGAGGGAGTGCAGCGTAAGTGTACACTATGGAGTTTAGAAGGAGGAAAGGGCATCTCATTGAAACATATAAGATTGTTAAGGGTTTGGACACGTTAGAGGCGGGAAACGTGTTCCCGATGTTGGGGGAGTCCAGAGCAAGGGGCCACAGTTTAAGAATAAGGGGAAGCCATTTGGAACGGAGATGAGGAAACGCTTTTTCACACAAAGAGTTGTGAGTCTGTAGAATTCTCTGCCTCAGAGGCAGGTTCTCTGGATACTTTCAAGAGAGAACTAGATAGGGCTATTAAAAATAGCGGATTCAGGGGATATGGGGAGAAGGCAGGAACGGGGTACTGAGAGATTCGGGATGATCAGCCATGATCACATTGAATGGCGGTGCTGGCTCGAAGGG
The DNA here is from genome assembly GCF_010909765.2 of Amblyraja radiata. Lineage (NCBI taxonomy): Eukaryota > Metazoa > Chordata > Chondrichthyes > Rajiformes > Rajidae > Amblyraja > Amblyraja radiata. The sequence goes on along the minus strand of NC_045985.1, from coordinate 20,948,528 downwards.
TCAAATGGCCTACTCCTACACCTAATGTCTATTGTCTATTGTGTCAATGGGCCGAAGGGCCTGTTTCCAATTTGTATGTCAAAACTAAACCAGACTCCAGGTTCCCCACTGTGTGGTGTTATCTCCTCCAGGGTCCAGGAGACGTTGGGGCATCGCTCTCTCCGCGTTCCTTTTCGTTGTTGCGGTGCTGGGACTTTCGGCAGAGAGCCGTGAGTGTCCTCCTCATCTTCACATCCTCACCCATCCCCCCTCACTCTCTCTGTCCCCGTCTCTGCCCCCCCTTCCCCCTCCCCCTCTGCCCCCTCCCCCTCTGCTCCCTCCCCCTCTGCCCCCTCCCCCTCTGCCCCCTCCCCCTCTGCCCCATCCCCCTCTTCCCCACCCCTCTGCCCCCTCCCCCTCTTCCCCCTCCCCCTCCCCCCTCCCCCCGCTCCCTCTTCCCCTCTCTCCCCCCACCCCCCCGCTCCCCCCGCCCCCTCTACCCCCAACCCATCTCCCCCCGTCCCCTCTCTCCCTCGCCCCTCTCTCCCCCGTCCCCTCTTCCCCGCTCCCTCTCCCCCCGCCCCCTCATCTCCGCTCCCTCTCTCCCCCAGTTCTCTCTCCCCCACTCCCTCTCTCCCCGTTCCCCCGAACCCCCCTCCCGCCTCTCTCCCTGTCCACCCCACCCCCGTCTCTCCCGACTAACTTTGTGGTGTCACCTTGCCCCCTAGTGCACGGGATGGATGGGCCCCGATGCCCGGTCACTAACACAGGACCTTCTCTCTCACTATCTCTCTCTCTCTCTCACAAGAACGAGGAGCGGGACTGTGTCGGACCGGGACAGTTGCAGAGCGCTGACCGCTGTACATGGGGGTCACGGAGCACCCCGTTTCTGGGTGATGGAGAACGGATTTGCTGCTGTCGTGTCTCTGTGTCATTGTGTCCGTGTTCTCAGTCTCTTTGTCTCTGTATTTTATTTGTATTTTTTCATTCATATCGACCCACAATGTCCGTACCGAACATGACTTTAGAAACACAATGTGGAACCAGGCCCTGCTCCCCACAGAGTCCGTGCGCACCAGCGATCACCCCGTACAGTAGCACTGTCCTACACACACTAGGGACAATTTACAATTTACAGAAGTCAATTAACCTACGTATGTCTTTGTTGTGGGAGGAAACCGGAGCACCCGGAGGAAACCCACGCGGTCACAGGGTGAACATACAAACTCTTCCTGTAGTTGAAACCATGTAATCTAGGCAGCATCCCGGTGAACCTTCTCTGTACCATCTGCAAAGCATGCACACCCTTATTGTAACTTGTCGACAAGAACTGCACACAATACTACAAAGATAGTGGTTTTGGAGGGATATTGATCATGTACAGGCAGATGAGATTAGGTTATTTTGGCATCGTGATCAACATGGACATTGTGGGCGTGTGTGTACTTTTCTATGTTCTATAAGAATCTTGTCGTTAACTTTTACCAAAGTCTATGTATATAAAATCTGTCCAATCCCAATTGACTATTGTTGCATCTGTTGCTCTTTGGGAAACTGTGATTTATACAAAGTCTGACTATTGATGCAATGGATGGCTGTTCTGCACGTTTTTGTGCAGCTTGTGGTGACATCATAAAATGAGCTTGATACATTTACACACAGAAAGCCTCTGTAAGTATGCAGATGGATTAGTAAGTATGCAGATGGGTTAGTAAGTATGCAGATGATACTAAGATAGGTGGGGTTGCGGGTAATGAAGTAGAGTTTCAAAGTCTACAGAGAGATTTATGCCAGTTGGAAGAGTGGGCTGAAAGATGGCAGATGGAGTTTAATGCTGATAAGTGTGAGGTGCTACATCTTGGCAGGACAAATCAAAATAGGACGTACATGGTAAATGGTAGGGAATTGAAGAATGTAGGTGAACAGAGGGATCTGGGAATAACTGTGCACAGTTCCCTGAAAGTGTAATCTCATGTAGATAGGGTGGTAAAGAAAGCTTTTGGTGTGCTGGCCTTTATAAATCAGAGCATTGAGTATAGAAGTTGGGTTGTAATGTTAAAATTGTACAAGGCATTGGTGAGGCCAATTCTGGAGTATGGTGTACAATTTTGGTCGCCTAATTATAGGAAGGATATAACCATATAACCATATAACAATTACAGCACGGAAACAGGCCATCTCGACCCTTCTAGTCCGTGCCGAACACATAATTTCCCCTAGTCCCATATACCTGCGCTCAGACCATAACCCTCCATTCCTTTCCCATCCATATAACTATCCAATTTAGTTTTAAATTATAAAAACGAACCTGCCTCCACCACCTTCACTGGAAGCTCATTCCACACAGCTACCACTCTCTGAGTAAAGAAGATCCCCCTCATGTTACCCCTAAACTTCAGTCCCTTAATTCTCAAGTCATGTCCCCTTGTTTGAAGCTTCCCTACTCTCAGTGGGAAAAGCTTTTCCACGTCAACTCTGTCTATCCCTCTCATCATTTTAAAAACCTCTATCAAGTCCCCCCTTAACCTTCTGCGCTCCAAAGAATAAAGCCCTAACTTGTTCAACCTTTCTCTGTAACGTAGTTGCTGAAACCCAGGCAACATTCTAGTAAAGGATGTCAACAAAATAGAGAGAGTACAGAGGAGATTTATTAGAATGTTGCCTGGGTTTCAGCAACTAAGTTACAGAGAAAGGTTGAACAAGTTAGGGCTTTATTCTTTGGAGCGCAGAAGGTTAAGGGGGGACTTGATAGAGGTCTTTAAAATGATGAGACGGATAGACAGAGTTGACGTGGAAAAGCTTTTCCCACTGAGAGTAGGGAAGATCCAAACAAGGGGACATGACTTGAGAATTAAGGGACTGAAGTTTAGGGGTAACACGAGGGGGAACTTCTTTACTCAGAGAGTGGTAGCTGTGTGGAATGAGCTTCCAGTGAAGGTGGTGGAGGCAGGTTCGTTTTTATCATTTAAAAATAAATTGGATAGTTATATGGATGGGAAAGGAATGGAGGGTTATGGTATGAGCGCAGGTATATGGGACTAGGGGAGATTATGTGTTCGGCACGGACTAGAAGGGTCGAGATGGCCTGTTTCCGTGCTGTAATTGTTATATGGTTATATGGTTATATGGTAAGCCTCGGCCTGATGTAACGAAGGTCTGTAATTCCCCGTTTTCTCTCTCGCTCCTTTCATGAAAAGTGGGATAACATGAGCTATCCTCCAATCCACAGGAACTGATCCTGAATCTATTGAACATTGGAAAATGATCACCATTGCGTCCACTATTTTTTGAGCTTCCTCCCTGAGGACCCTGGGATGCAGACCATCAGACCCACGGGATTTATCATCCTTCAGTCCCATTAGCCTACCCAATACTAATTCTCGCCTAATGAAATTCTCTTTCAGTTCCACTATCCTCTTAAATCCTCTGTCCTCCAGTACATCTGGGAGATTGTTTGTGTCTTCCTTAGTTAAGACAGATCCGAAGTACCAGTCTGAAGAAGGGTTTCGGCCCGAAACGTCACCTGTTTACTTCACTCCATAGATGCTGCTGCACCCGCTGAGTTTCTCAAGCATTTTTGTGTACCTCCGAAGTACCTATTCAACTGTTCTGCCATTTCCTTGTTGCCCATAATAATTTCACCCGTGTCTGCCTTCAACGGACCCACATTTGACTTTGCTACTCTTTTTCCCTTAACATATCTAAAGAAGCTTTTACTGTCCGTTATATTCCTGGCCACTTCCCTTCATACGTCATCTTTTCATCCCGTATTGCCCGTTTTGTTTCCTTCTGTTGTCCCATGAAAGTTTCCCAATCCTCTGGCTTCCGGCTACTCTTTGCTGTGTTATACATCTTTTAAAAAAAACATTTATTCTATCCCTATCCAGCAATCTGACGTTAATAGCATTTAAAGTTCCGACTATAAATCCCATAGAATTCAAAGAAGACATCTGTGTAAACCTAAATAATTTGGTGGATTAACACTTCCTAGTTTTTTGTACTATTATTGGGTAGTAAATGTCAAAAATGTGATTCACCTGTTGGACAACTCTGCCCATCAGGTGAATTGGATAGTAATGGAGAGAGAGGATTGCTCCCCTTTTAATATAGGAGCGATCCTTCTCTCACCAATAAAATTGAATAACACAAAATACAATAAAAATCCAATTATTCATAGTATAATTAGAATTTGGAAACAAATAAAATTAACCTTAAAATTAAGAAATCCATCCCTTCTTTCTCCTATAGTTAATAATCCGTCGTTTAAACCATCTATTATAGATAAAGCATTTACATACTGGGAAAGAATAGGAATTAAAACGTTTGGAGATATGTACGAAAATGGAAATTAACTATCATTCCAACAACTACAACTTAAATACAATTTGAGAATCAATCAATATTTTAAATATTTTCAAATATGTGACTATTTGAAAAAATATACACAAGAATGTCATAACTTGTCTCAAGACTAATTAGATGACGCAATGAATATAAAGGCGGAATCTGCTAATTTAATATCATATAACATCATCCTAAATATAGAAATGCCATCATCCGATAGAATTAGAAGAGATTGGGAACAAGAACTGGCTATACAAATTTCGAAAGAGAGGTGGGATAAACACTTCCTATATGTGCATAAATGCTCGATCAATGTAAGACATATTCTAATCCAATTAAAACATTTACATAGACTATACTACTCAAAAGCTAAAATAAGTAAACTTTTTCCAAACGTCTCCCTCATCTGTGATAAATGTCTATCCCACGAAGCAACTATAGCACATTCCTTTGTTTTTTGTATAAAAATTCAAATATTTTGGAATGAAATCCTTGAAATTTTTACAAAATTATTTAAAATAAAACTGAAACCGAACGCAAAATTGATTATTTTTGGAACAAAGGAAGTCAGCCTTCAGCTGACTTCGTCCCAAAAGAGCATACTTAATTACGGTTTAATAACGGGAAAAAACTCATACTTAAATTCTAGAAAACGCCCCAACACCAACGATAAATATGTGGATTTCAAATATATCCGAAATGTTACACCTGGAAGACATGAGATTCCTCCTAGCAGGCAAACCAGACCATTCCAAAAGGTTTGGTCTCCATTTATCGACTTATTACAAGTATAGGGTGCAACATAACTTTGAAAATAAATGGTTTCAGGACCTGGTGAGGGATGAGTAAAAATATCAAGTAGGTATATCCCTTTTGTCTTTTTTTATGTTTACATATCTTCTGTTCTCTTTTTCTTTCTTTCTTTTTCATTGGCTTTCTTCTTAACTCTTTTCGAGTTTTGCGTTTCTAAGGTTCTCTCTTGATCACTCTTTCACGCACTCACTGTCCTATCTAACTCTCTTTACTTTTCTTCTTTTTAAAGTTTAAAATATGGTGGTACAGGAAATGTATTACGTTATTTTGGGCTTATATCACTGTAATGTACACTATTTCTAATAAATAATTTTAAAAAAGTTCCGTTTAGAGATACAGCGTGGAAACAGGCCATTCTGCCCACCAAATTTGCGCCAACCGGCGGTCACACACTGTCCTTCACACACTGGAAACAATTTACAATTGTACTGAAGCCCATTAACCTACAAACCCACATGTCTTTGGAGTGTGGGAGGAAACCGGAGGTCCCGGAGAAAACGTACACAGATCACAGGGAGAAAGTACAAATTCCGTACAGACAGCACCCGTAGTCAGGATCAAACCTGAGGGGGAACTTCTTTACTCAGAGAGTGGTAGCGGTGTGAGGCAGCAACTCTACCACTGCGCCAGAGACCCGATTAAAGAATCAAAGTTCAAAGATTAATTAAAGGATTAAACATTAAAGAATAATATTTATGTTTAAAATTAAAAGAGAAATGCGACAGAGAGATAGGAGAGTTTAGGTTTATTACAGCACGGAAACAGCCCCTTCGGCCCATCGAGTCCACTCCGACAACATCGATCACTCGGACACAATCGTTCTCTGTTATCCCACTTTCTCATCAACTCCTCACACACGGGGCAATATACAGAAGGCCAATTAACGTACAAAACCTTCACGTCTTTGGAGTGTGAGGGGGGAAACCGGAGCACCCGGTCAGGAGATACCGAGAGAAGGCAGGAGAACGGGGTCGAGCGGGAGAGATAGATCAGCCATGATTGAATGGCGGCGTAGACTTGATCGGCTTAATGGCCTAATTCGGTTCCTGTCACTAATGAACATGGATCCCGGAGGAAATACACGCGGTCACAGGGAGAACGTGCAAACTCCACACGGACAGTATCCGAGTTCAGGATCGAGTGGAAGATGGGAGGAGGTTTGTGTATTCCTCTGGGGGAGGGGAAAGAGGGGAGGAGGGGCGTGGGACTAGAGGAGGGAGGGAGGGCAGTTAACCCATGGAACTCGTTGCCACAGAGGGCTGTAGAGGTCACGTCAGTGGATATTTTTAAGCCAGAGAAAAACAAATTCATGATTAGAACGTGTGTTAAAGGTTTTGGCGAGAAGGCAGGAAAAATTGGATTTAGGAGGCAGAGATCAGCCATGGTTGAAGGGAAGAGTAGACTCGATGGGTCGAATGGCCTAATTCTACGTGAACGTGGGTGAAGCGAAGGAGGAGGAGGGGGACGAGCGGTGGGGTGGACAAACCCGGCGGGTCGGGCAGCATCTGTGCATCAGGCGATGTCCAGATCCCCACCAACAACGGTCTCGCGGCCTAACAGACGCTGCCCGACCCGCCGTTCCTGCAGCCCGGGACGTGAGGGGAGCGGCGGGGTCAGGGAACCATTTTAGACCCAGCGTTTGGCCAAACTTCGTATTGGTGTGTAGGAAGGAAGTGCAGATGCTGGTCATTACCAAATTTTATTATTTATTTTTAAAATGTCCTGATTTTGTCAAATTAACAGCTGACAATTATACCATTCCTTAGCTTGCATCTGAGTAAAATTTATTTCAAGACGCATTTATGTTTCACGGATATTTAAATGGTGAATGTAGCTTCAGAAGCGTGTTCATTTTGCATGTTAAAACCCACCCGAGAACCATGGACGATTTTGCAATTTTACTGAAGGATTTCTAACTTTTAATACTATTCATCTAACAAATGAATAAATATAACAAAGCCAATAATGCCTTACTTTTGATGAAATGCAGCGAGCAAACGCGATAATTCCCTATATTTTGGATCTTTAAATCTCCACGAAAAATGTCCACTAACAACTTCCGCTTTTTTTTGCCCCTTCAGCTCCCTCTTGTATTTACCTTAGTTTCTATCTTTTTTTTAAACTGTAAATTGAGGTAGCTGTGCCTCTCGGTCACTCCGACTGGCTCAGTAAATTGCAGCTCAAAATCTGGCCGTTTTCGATGTTTTTAACGGTTGTGAAAGTGCGTGTTTCCCATTCACTAACATTTACCGGAAGTGACGCTTGTCCCCCAGTTAAAATTTTCGGTCACGTGGGTGCGGAGCTACGCTCCAGTGACCTTTCGTGAAATCACCCTATTGAAACATATAAGATTATTAGGGGCTTGTTAGAGGCAGGAAACATGTTCCCGATGTTGGGGGAGTCCAGAACCAGGGGCCACAGTTTAAGAATAAGGGGTAAGCCATTTGGAAAGGAGAACGGGCTGAAAGATGGCAGATGTGTTATACTTTGGCAGGACAAATCAAAATAGGATGTACATGGTAAATGGTAGGGAATTGAAGAATACAGTTGAACAGATGGATCTGGGAATAACCGTGCATAGTTCCTTGAAGTGGAATCTCATATAGATAGGGTGGTAAAGAAAGCTTTTGGTATGCTAGCCTTTATAAATCAGAGCATTGAGTATAGAAGCTGGGATGTTAAAATTGTACAAGGCATTGGTGAGACCAAATCTGGAGTATGGTGTACAATTTTGGTCGCCCAATTATAGGAAGGATGTCAACAAAATAGAGAGAGTACAGAGGAGATTTACTAGAATGTTGCCTGGGTTTCAACAACTAAGTTACAGAGAAAGGTTGAATAAGTTAGGTCTTTATTCTCTGGAGCGCAGAAGGTTAAGGGGGGACTTGATAGAGGTCTTTAAAATGATGAGACGGATAGACAGAGTTGAAGTGGACCAGCTTTTCCCTTTGAGAATAGGGAAGATTCAAACAAGAAGACATGACTTCAGAATTAAGGGACAGAAGTTTAGGGGTAACATGAGGAGGAACTTCTTTACTCAGAGAGTGGTAGCGGTGTGGAATGAGCTTCCAGTGGAAGTGGTGGAGGCAGGTTCGTTGGTATCATTTAAAAATAAATTGGATAGGCATATGGATGAGAAGGGAATGGAGGGTTATGGTATGAGTGCAGGCAGGTGGGACTAAGGGTAAAAAGTTGTTCGGCACGGACTTGTAGGGCCGAGATGGCCTGTTTCCGTGCTGTAATTGTTATATGGTTATATGGTTATATGAGAAAACACTTGTTCACACAGAGTGGTGAGTCGTGGAATTCTCTGTGGTGGCCGGTTCTCTGGATGCTTTCAAGAGAGATCTAGATAGGGCTCTTAAAGATCGCGGAGTCAGGGGGTATGGGGAGAAGGCAGGAACGGGGTACCGAAAGGCCTACTCCTGCACCTTTTGTCCATTGTCTATTGTTTGTTGTCTATATCTTTCCCCCAGAGATGCTGCCTGACCCATTGAGTTTCTCCAGCACTCTGTGTCAATCTACTGTGACGCAACTGTAGATGAGGGTTTACACAGAAGTTTAGTGTAAACTGGCAGTTTGTGCCGATCTACTGTGTGGATCAGCAACGCCCACATTACAATACAGTATAAATAGGATCTTTGAACCCGAGGACGCTGCAAGCCTCGCCCTGAACCCACTCATTGGCTGAGTAACAATGCAGGATTTAAACTTTAAACCAATTCACGATCAGTCTCGGTTATCGACAGTTAATCGCAAAGATACTAGAGCAAGATCTTCGGTTAATCGACAGCAAAGCTCCTCTAGTATCTTTGATCAACAGTTCTCTGTATCTCAGTTCGCCGCCGTTGCTGGTGAGTTCCTGTCTCCGCTCCCGGCAGTTCACAGCCCAGTGGTATGTATATTGATTTCTCTCACGTCAGGTAGCCCCGGTATTCCCTCTCTCACTATCAGATTCAGATTCAATTTTAATTGTCATTGTCAGTGTACAGTACAGAGACAACGAAATGCATTGGTAGGAGCGGAGGGAGATATATCCCTCCCCCACCCAAGTCGCACCAGCATCTCGTGTTTATCATCGTTACTTTTTTGCATATCTTTCATTCATTGTTCTTTATCTCTCCACATCACCGTCTATATATCTCCTTTCCCTTGTCCCCAACCAGTCTGAAGAAGGGGTTTGACCCGAAATGTCACACATTCCTTCTCTAAAGAGGTGCTGCTTGTCCCGCTGAGTTTCTCCAGCTTTTTGTGCCTATCCTCATAACACTCATCTCCCTCCGCTCCTACCAACACTCTCCCCTCTCCCTCCTTCCCCCTCCGCGCACCTCTACCCACTCCCCGCATCCCCCCTCCCCGCATCCCCTTCCCCACACATCCCCTCTCCTCTCCACTCGCTGCATTTCTATCCCCCCCCCCTCATCTCGCCGCTCCGCCGCCCCCCCCCCCTCGTCTGCATCCCCCGCACTAATACATCTCGTTCTCCTCCAGCCCAGCGCGCCGCTTGACTCGGGGTGACTCGGTACAGCGTGGAGTCAGCGACGTTGAGTAGAGGGGACATGTGGCGCTCTATCGGGAAGGTGGAGAGTCTGCTGTGGCTGCTGGCAGGTACACAGAGAGAGAGAGAGGCCACTCGGCCCGCGCGTTGCTGCTGCCTCACAGCGCCAGGGACCCAGGTTTAGATCCTGACTCCGGGCGCTGTCTGTACGGGGATTGAACGGTCTCCTCGTGACCGCGTGGGTTACCACCGGCTGACATTTCCGGTCTAAAGAAGGGTCTGGACTCGGAACTTCACCCATTCCTTCTCTCCAGAGGTGCTGCCCGTCCCGCTGAGTTACTACAGCTTTTTGTGCTCCGGTTTGTAGGTTAATTGCCTTCTGTCAATTATCGCAAGTGTGTGTAGGATAGAACAAGCGTACTGGTCGGCGCGGACTCGAGGCGCCGAAGGGCTTGTTCCCAGCTGTAGAGGTATCTCTAAACTAAACTAAAACCAGTCAGGAGGATTTCCAAAGTCTACAGAGTGATTTAGGCCATTTGGAAAAATGGGCTGAAAGATGGCAGATGGAGTTTAATGCTGATAAATGTGAGGTGCTACACCTTGGCAGGACAAATCAAAATAGGACGTACATGGTAAATGGTAGGGAATTGAAGAATACAGTTGAACAGAGGGATCTGGGAATAACCGTGCATAGTTCCTTGAAGGTGGAATCTCGTATAGATAGGGTGGTAAAGAAAGCTTTTGGTATGCTAGCCTTTATAAATCAGAGCATTCTCTGGAGCGCAGAAGGTTAAGGGGGGACTTGATAGAGGTCTTTAAAATGATGAGAGGGATAGACAGAGTTGATGTGGACAAGCTTTTCCCTTTGAGAATAGGGAAGATTCAAACAAGAGGACATGACTTTAGACTTAAGGGACAGAAGTTTAGGGGTAACATGAGGGGGAACTTCTTTACTCAGAGAGTGGTAGCGGTGTGGAATGAGCTTCCAGTGGAAGTGGTGGAGGCAGGTTCGTTGGTATCATTTAAAATTAAATTGGATAGGCATATGCATGAGAAGGGAATGGAGGGTTATGGTATGAGTGCAGGCAGGTGGGACTAAGGGGAAAAAGTCGTCGGCACGGACTTGCAGCGCCGAGATGGCCTGTTTCCGTGCTGTAATTGTTATATGGTTATAGGAGTGCACAATTGTCGGTAAAACACAGAGTACTGGAGTAACACAGCGGGCCAGGCAGCATCTGTGGAGAACATGGATAGGTGAAGTTTCACACAGTACTGGAGTGACATAGCGGGTCAGGCAGCATCTGTGGAGAACATGGATAGGTGACGTTTCACAGAGTGCTGGTGTAACTCAGCGGGTCAGGCAGCATTTGTGGAAAAACATATATTTCCCCCCTGAGATGCAGCTTGACCCACTGAGTTACTCCAGCACTCTGTGTCCATCTACGGTGTCGGAAGCATCTGTGGATGAGGGTTGACGTAAACTGTCAGTTTGTGCCGATCTCCTGTGCGGATCAGCAACGCCCACTTTACAATGCAGTATAAACCCGAGGACGCTACAAGCGCCGCCCTGACCCCACTCATTGGCTGAGTAACAATGCGGGATTTAAACTTCAAACCAATTCACCATCAGAGCGCAATATTGCAATCGACAGCAAAGATACTAGTAATTAAGAGGCAGGTAATTTGTTTAGATATTGCACACATTAAGTAACGAAATGGCGGCGCTGGTGAACGGCTGCTGCTCGCCTGCAGTTCGTTTGTTTTTATTTTTTTGTGTTGTTTTTTTCGTTTTGTCTGGCTAAGTTTTTGTTTTTTTAGGTTGTGTTTATGAGGGGGGGGGGGGTTGAAACGGGGCTTGCTGTCTCTCCCTTCGGGGGAATGCGACTTTTTTTGTCGTATCCCCCTTCTCTGCCTCCGTCTGCGCTGAGGCCTAATGGCGGAGCTGGGGGGGGGGGGGGGGGGGGGGGGGGGGGACATAAGGCCTAGTGTGTGTGAAGTTGCGGGGAGATTTATATAATTTTCATGTATGTGTGTTTATAAACATTTTATTATTTAACAAGAATTAACAGAATTATGAACTAACAGAATTATGAATCTAACCCTATATCACACACACAAAGATCCCCCGCAATGTCAATTACCTGGCGAGTCGAGTCGGGTCGGTTCCGGTTACTACAAAATCAACTCAAACACTGCTTGTGAGCCATTTAAAAAGAAATGATTTAAAAAACATTAAAAAAGACAATTACCAGAGTCAACTTTTATTCTTGACAAGAAGTATGAACTGACAGATTTATGAGTCTAACGCACACAAACTGTTGCCCCGCAACATTGATTACACTGCGAGTCGGGTCGGGTCAGGTAGGCTCCGGTTACTAAAATGGGCGGGGAAAATGCCCAGATCCCCTCCATAGCGTACTACACGTCAGCCCATTGCATTTCGCAGGAGTAGCCTATCTTGCTCCGCTATACGATCTTTGGTCAGGACTTGCCCTGGGCTCGCTCCGTGAGGGCGCCCCGGCTCGGGGCTGGAACTGCGCTCCCGTGAGGGGCTGTGACGCTCCCGTGTGGGCGGCCCAGCTCGAGGGAAACGGCGCTCCCGTCGGGGCGGCCCAGCCCGAGGTAAACGGCGCTCCCGTGGGGGCGACCCGGCTTGGTGCTGGAACGGAGCTCCGGTGGCTGAGACGGCGTTCTGGCGGGGGCGGCCTGAGTCCGGGGTTCGGCCGCGGGCCAGTGGACGACGTCAGCAACAGCTGCGTCCGCTGGACTGGAGGGCAGCAGCTTCGACCACCCCCGGGCCGCGGTGTTTGAACCGGCCCGTTCGCGGAGCTCGGTGAGCCGCAGGACTGATTTACCATCGCCCGGTGGGGTATCGCCTCAGCGCGCAGAGGGAGAAGAGGAGGGAAGAGACTGCAGCCCTAAGATTTTTGCCTCCATCACAGTGAGGAGGTGCTTGGTGGACTAACTGTGGTGGATGTTATTTGTGTTTACTGTCTATTCTGTTGTCTATTATTGTATTATTGTGTGTACGACTATTAGCACGAAATTTCGTTCAGGCTGAAAGGTCTGAATGACAATAAAGGAAATTAAATAAAGGACATTCAAATGGCCAATTGTGAAAAAGAACACTGAATAAGCTCTTATCGACTTCTCTTTAAGATTGAGAACATATAATGTCTAATGTAGATATATTTAATTTTGTGAATCAAACATTAAATGGAAAATTGCAATTTACATTTTAAAACTTCCTCAAGCATAATTTAGACAACATTTAAATGCGACTTTAAAAAAAATCAATATCATGATATATGTTAGATTCAAAACTCAACTATGGTGGCAAAGTCATGTCTAAAGCTCGCACTTCTGTATCATAGAAAATAGGTGCAGGAGTAGGCCATTCGGCCCTTCGAGCCTGCACCGACATTCAATATGATCATGGTTGATCATCCAACTCAGTATCCCCTACCTGCCTGCTCTCCATGCCCACTGATCCCTTAAGCCACAGGGGCCACATCTAACTCCCTCTTAAATATAGCCAATGAACTACATTCAACTACATTCTGTGGCAGAGAATTCCACAGATTCACCACTCTCTGTGTGAAATAAAAATCTCTTCTCGGTCCTAAAATACTTCCCCCATATCCTTAAACTGTGGCCCCTTGTTCTGGAATTTCTCAACATCGTTAACAATCTTCCTGCATCTAGCCTGTCCAACCCCTTAAGAATGTTGTATGTTTCTATAAGATCTCCCCCCCCCCCCCTCCCCCCACTCAATCTTCTAAATTCTAGCGAGTACAAGCCGAGTCTATCCAGTCTTTCTTCATATGAAAGTCCTGCCATCCCAGGTATCAGTCTGGTGAACCTTCTCTATGGCAAGAATGTATTTCCCCAAATTAGGAGACCAAAACTGTACGCAATACAATTGTGGTCTCACCAAGACCCTGCACAACTGCAGTAGAACCTCCCTGCTCCTATACTCAAATCCTTTTGCTATGAATGCTAACATTCCATTCGCATTCTTCACTGCCTGCTGCACCTGCATGCCTACTTTCAATGACTGGTGTACCATGACACCCAGATCTCGTTGCGTCTCCCCTTTTCCTAATCGGCCACCATCCACTAATATAGAACGAAAAGAATGAAAACATATCTTGGCATGTGTTCAGGGATATTTTATTGACAATATTATAGGAGAGGGGGAGAGAGAGAGGGATATTGAAAGAAAAGGATGGCTCACAGCGGCAGTACATGACAAGGAGAGATAGTTCATGAAGTTTGTGAAAATGTCATTAATGTAAGTAAGTAAGTAAACTTTATTTATATAGCGCATTTTAAGCCAATTTGCATTGACCCCAAAGCGCTTTACATAATTTAAATAATAATAAGTTCCATTGCAAACCATAGAAAAAGGTTTAAAAAAAAAAAAAAAAAGAATAAAAATGGACACAACATATTACAGGGTTCAACACAAACATCCCCCCACAGCAGAATCAAAAAATTTCCACTGCGGGGGAAAGGCACCAGAAAGTTAAGTCCTCTTCCTCTGTGAAACATCCCGAGGTCAGGGCCCATCTGTGGCCGTGCAGCCAGTCCGATGATTTTCAGGGCCCTCTTGCCGTAAAGATGAAACATCGGCGTCGGGTGAAACATTCCTCAGCGGCTTGGAAAAGTCTGGAGCGGCTGTCCCCTCCCCGGAGAGCGGAGACCGCGGCACTCGTAGTCCTCCGGCCGCGCCGGCTGGAGCTCCGACCCCGGCGAACTCGATCTCTGGCTCTGCGGCGCTCCAAATCCAAATCCAGCGCCGCCCGCGGCCGAACGCCCGCAGCCACAGCTCCGCGATGTTGGAAGTCGGCGACCAAAGCGCTCCGGAGCTTACCGCACGGCGACCCGGTAGGCATCGCCCGCTCCTTGTTGGTATCCCAGCGCTGCGCCACCGCCGCCGAAGCTGTAGTCCCAGCCGGTCCCGACAGGAAAACGCCGCTCCCCTTTCGGTGGTAGGCCGCGAGGACGGGGCGAAGAAACAGCACGGAGGGATGCTGCCTCTCCGACCAGGTAGGGGACTAAGAATAAAGTTTCTCCCTTCCCCACCCCCACCCCCCACATAGAAGACCTCCACTAACATAAAATAAAATAAAGAAAGGTGTAGAGGCGGACTGCGGGCAGGCTGCCATACACAGACGGCGCCCACTCCCGCACATCCGCCATGACGTTGTAATGAACAAAATTCCTTGTTTAACATGAGTTCCTATGTGTTTTTTTACACTTTATGTTTGGTGTTCACCATAACAACCGTTACATGAAATTTAGAAAGTCATTTTTCAAAAGCATGACAGCTGATTTCTTCACTGTTGCTGTTTTTCAACATATAAATGTACTTTCTTGCTATAAACATGGAGTATGTGACCAAACGAGCAATATTGTTGTTATCTACTGAAAAGCACATTGTTAATTGTAACGCTGCATGGTAAACGTATGAAATTAAATATGAAATGTCTACAGGTTGTACGTTAGTGGGTAAGGATCGTGTTAATGCATGAAACGCATTTGTCACAAAGTGAGGGTTATCACTATATTGGACAAAACCCCTCAAATATATGTTAAATGAAAATTAAACTATGGTAGCAATGGGCATTATTCATGTCTAAAGCTCGCTGGATTGTGTACCATCCCCGGCCCTTGTTGTGTTGCAGGCCTCCACGCTGCGGCGCTGTGCAGAGCAGGAACGGCAGCCACCGTGGGTGGAACGGTTAGGTTCCCCGTCCTACATCACAGCCAGGAGAGGTTCGAGGTGGCGATGTGGCGGATCCATACCGATCTTGCAATCCTGGCCTGGAAGTCTGACAGCTCGGAATATCCGTACATGGTCCACACGTCCGACAGTGACAGGGTCCACTTCCGACGGGCCGCCTTCACCGAGCTGATGGCCGTGAGGCCGGGTGACCAGGGGACGTACGAGGTGCAGACAAACTACTTTGGGAGGGAGCTGAGGAACCGTGACAGGGAGCAGTTTGAGCTGCGAGTGATCGGTGAGTAGCATCGTGGAGAGTTGTACAGTACCCAGACTGGCCCTTCGGCCCACATGGTCCATGCTGACCCCCTGGGCATTCTGGCCTGGTCCCACCCGCCTGCACACAGCACTCTAAACCTTTTCTCTCCTTGAATGAATGAAACGTTGTTGCCACAGGTTCTTTGTTTTTCTCAGCCAAGGCGTGCAAAGAGTCGCCACCTAAAGGGCACTGAAATGTTGCAGAAATTCCATTTTACACAAAGCCTTTTTAACGCTTTCCATTTGTGGTCCCCCTTAGTTCCCGGCGGCTCCCCCACGACGACATGGAATTCTCTGCCTCAGCCGACGATGGAGGCGGGTTCTCTGGATGCTTTCAAGAGAGAGCTTGACAGAACTCTTAAAGATAGTGGAGTCAGGGGATCTGGGGAGAAGGCAGGAACGGGGTACTGATTGTAGATGATCAGCCATGATCACATTGAATAGTGGTGCTGTCTCGAAGAGCCGAGTGGCCTACTTCTGCACCTATTCTCTATCGTCTATAAGTGATAGGAGTAGACTGAGGCAATGTGGCCACTCTGCCGTCCAATCATGGCTGATCTATCTCTCCCTCCCAATCCCATTGTCCTGCCCTCTCCTCATAACCTCTGACACCTGTACTGATCAAGAATTGATCTATCTCTGCCTTCAAAATATCCACTGACTTGGCCTCCACAGCCTTCTGTGGCAAAGAATTCCACAGATTCACCATCCTCTGACTAAAGAGATTTCTCCTCATCTCCTTCGTAAAAGAAAGTCCTTTAATCCGGAATCTATGGCCTTTAGACCTAGACTCTCCCAGGAATGGAACAATCCTCTCCACATCCAAATCCAACCTGTAGCTGAAACCAACTAATCCAGGCAGCATTCTGGTAAATTACCTCTGCACCTTCTCCAATCCCTCCACATCTCCCCTGTAATGGGGACCAGAGCTGCACGCAATAAGTGAGTTCGGTATTCTGGCTGTGCATGCCCATGTCATATACATTATCGGCAGGTGTGCTGCTGCATGAATACAGACCTGCGTTTAATCCATAGTCAGGATCGAACCCTGGTCCCTGGGGGCAGCCGGAGATGTCCGGGTGAACCTGGACTAACGGAACACCGGCCCGGAGCAGTGGCGACCCAGGCTTACAGCCGACACGAAGTAGAAGCTCTAACTCCAGCTCAACTCTGCTTGTCCCACCGGTTTAAACGACAGCCCTCGACTGACAGGCCAACGGCCAGGAGCACTGGAGTTAGCGCTTCTCCTCTGCGCTGGCTACAAGCCTGGGCCGCCTCTGCTCCGGGCCGGTGTCCCGTCAGTCCAGGGTCACGCCAAACATCTCAGGTCGCCCCCGTACAGGGATGGGACACTCGGGAGGTGATGGGGATGGTCCAGTAGCAATTCAATAGCGGGTTCAATCCTGACTGTGGATGAAAGGCAGGTCTGTATACATGCAGCAGCACAGTTGCCGAGAATGTTTATCGCGAGTGACCTTTGACAAATCCCATGATTGCTTCCGTTTTTCGGAATACCGAACTCGCTGATACTCCATATGGTGCTTAACCAGAGTCGTATAGAGCAGCGTCATGACGTCCTGCATCTTGTGTTCAATGCCCCTATACATTGAAGGCACACACACCACACGCCTTCTTTACCACCCTATCTGCTGGCGCTGCCACCTTTAGTGGGCTAAGGACTTGCACTCACAGCGGTTTAGCTGGACTTTGCACTGTTCTGCCTTGCAGAGCCGATGTCCACACCGACCGTGGAGGTCAGCCGCAACTCGTCGCATCTCACATTGAACTGCTCCACCATCAGCGTCTACCGGTGGGAGCGGCGATCGCAGGATCCCGGAGTGGGGAACGCCACCTTCCCCGGAGCCGTGCTGTACCTGCCGGGCCCGGGGCAGCACACCTGCACCTACACCTGCGTCGTAGAAGATTACTGCAGCCGCCGCGCAGTCCCTGCAACGCAGGAATGCGACGCTCTGGTCAGAGGTGAGTGGGTCAATGCTGGGTCTCTGTCCGATGGGAGAGGCATGCAGCAAAGGAACTGGCCATTCGGCCCCATTCATCCCTGCCCACCAACATGCCTCATCTACACTAGTCCCACCTGCCCACGATTGGCCCATATCCCTACAAACGTTTCCGGAGGACGGCGCGTTGGCACAGCGGGTAGAGACGCTGCCACACAGCGCCAGAGACCTGGGTTCAACCTTGACTACGGGTGCTGCCTGTACAGTGATCGTACATTCTCTCCGTGACCTGCGTGGGTTTCTCCAGGTTCCTCCACCTACAAAAGGAACAGGTTACACCTTAACTGGAGGGGGACTGACATTCTGGCGGGCAGGTTTGCTAGGGCTACACGTGTGGGTTTAAACTAAATTGGGAGGGGGGTTGACACATTGGGAGTATAAAGATGCAGTTGAAGGGGAAGTGAGTACAGGAAAAGTTACAAAAGACTCTCAAATTAATGGGAAGGAAAGTTCGAGAAGGGATAAGAGAGTAAGTTCAGTTCCAATTGCGAGCAATGCGAGAGGGGAGGTGAATACCAAGGTCAAATTGTTGTATATGAGTGCGCGAAGTATAAAAAATAAAGTGGACGAGCTTGAGGCTCAGTAAGAAATTGGCAAGTATGATGTTGTGGGAATTACAGAGACATCGCTGCAAGAGGACCAGGTCTGGGAACTGAATATTCAAGGTTATACCTCCTATCGAAAAGACAGACAGGTGGGCAGAGGGGCGGGGTAGTCTGTTGGTGAGGAATGTAATTCAGTCCCTTGTAAGGGGTGACATTGAAACAGAAGATGTGGAGTCAGTATGGATAGAACTAAGGAATTGTAGGGGTAAAAGGACCCTACTGGGACTAATCTACAGGCCCCCAAACAGTAGCCTGAATGCAAGTTGAATCAGGAGTTAAAATTGGCATGTTGTAAAAGTAATGCTGTGGTTGTCATGGGAGATTTTAACATGCAAGCAGACTGGGAAAATCAGGTTGGTACTGGACCCCAAGAAAGGGAGTTTGTGGAGTGCCTCCGTGATAGATTCTTAGAGCAGCGTGTACTGGAGTCTTCCAGGGAGAAGGCAATTCTGGATTAAGTGTTTGTGTAATGAACCAGATTTGATAAAGGAATGCGGTTAAGGAGCCATTAGGAGGCAGTGACCATAATATGGTCAAGTTTAATCTACAATTGGAGAGGGATATGAGTAGACCAGAGGTGTCAGTGTTACAGTTGAATAAAGGGGACTATGGGGCCATGAGGGAGGAGCTGAACAAAGTTGACGGGAAAGATACCCTAGCAGGGATGACAGTGGAACAACACTGGCAGGTATTTCTGGGAATAATACTGAAGGTGCAGGATCAGTTCATTCCAGAGAGGAAGACAGATTCCAAGCGGAGTAAGGGGCGACCGTAGCTGACAAGGGAAGTCAGGGACAATATAAAAATAAAAGAGAAGTACAACGTAGCAAAGATGAGTGGGAAGCAAGGGGATTGGGTAATGTTTCAAGAACAACAGAAGATAACTAAAAAGACAATACGGTAAGAAAAGATGAGCTATGAGCTGGCCAAGAATATAAAGCAGGATAGTAAAAGCTTCTTTAGGTATGTGAAGAGGGAAAAAATAGTTAAGACCAAAGTTGGACCCTTGAAGACTGAAAAAGGTGAATTTATCATGGGGAACAAGGAAATGGCAGATGAGTTAAACAGGTACTTTGGACCCGTCATCACTAAGGAGGACACAAACAATCTTCCTGATATACTAGTGGCCAGAGGATCTGGGCCTAATCCACATTAGGCAGAAAATAATGTGTTGGGTGGACTGAAGGTTGATAAATCCCCAGGGCCTTATGGTCTGCATCCCAGGGTACTTAAGGAAGTGGCTCTCGAAATCGTGGAGCATTGGTGATAATTTTCCTATGTTCTATAGATGCAGGATCAGTTCCTGTGGATTGGAGTGTAGCTAATGTTATCCCACTTTTTAAGAAAGGGGGGAGAGAGAAAACAAGGAATTTTAGTTAGCCTGACATCGGTGGTGGGGAAGATGCTGGAGACAATAATAAAATATGAAACAGCCGCACATATTGGGGGTAGAGTGCTGACATGGATAGAAAATTGGTTGGCAGACAGGAAACAAAGAGTAGGGATTAACGGGTCCCTTTCAGAATGGCAGGCAGTGACTAGTAGGGTGCCACAAGGCTCGGTGCTGGGACCGCAGCTATTTACAATCTACATCAATGATTTAGATGAAGGGATTCAAAATAACATTAGCAAATTTGCAGATGACACAAAGCTGGGTGGCAGTGTGAACTGTGAGGAGGATACTATGAGAATGCAGGGAGATTTGGACAGGTTGGTTGAGTGGGCAGATGCATGGCAGATGAAGTTTAATGTGGATAAATGTGAGGTTATCCACATTGGTAGCAAAAACAGGAAGGTAGATTACTATCTAAATAGTGCCACGTTGGGAAAAGGGGAAGAACAATGGGATCTGGGGGGGTCCTAGTTCATCAGTCAATCAATGTAAGCATGCAGGTGCAGCAGGCAGTGAAGAAAGCGAATGGCACGTTGGCCTTGATAACAAAAGGAGTTGTGTATAGGAGCAAAGAGGTCCTTGTGCAGTTGTACAGAGCCCCAGTGAGACCACACCTGCAGTATTGTGTGCAGTTGTGGTCCTCTAATTTGAGGAAGGAGATTCTTGCTATTGAGGGAGTGCAGCGTAGGTTTACAAAGTTAATTTTCTGGATGGCGGGACTGTAATATGCTGAGAGAATGGAGCGGCTGGGCTTGTATACACTTGAGTTTAGGAGGATGAGAGGATATCTTATTGAAACATTAAATATTATTAAGGGGTTGGACAGGCTCGAGGCAGAAAACATGTTCCCGATGTTGGGGGAGTCCAGAATTAGGGGCCACAGTTTAAGAATAAGTGGTAAGTCATTTAGAACGAAGACGAGGAAACACTTTTTCTCACAGAGCGTTGTGATTCTGTGGAATTCTCTGCCTCAGAGGGCGGTGGAGGCAGGTTCTCCGGATACTTTCAAGAGAGGTCTGGATGGGGCTCTTAAAGGTAGCGGAGTCAGGGGATTAGGGGAGAAGGCAGGAACGGGGTACTGATTGAGGATGATCAGCCATGATCACATTGAATGGCGTTGCTGGCTCGAAGGGCATAATGGCCTACTCCTGCACCTATTGTATATTGCCTATTATTGTCTCCCACATTCCAAATGCGGGTTTGTAGACTATTTGACTATAATTATAAATTGTTCTTTGTATGTGTTGGATAATGCTAGTGTCAGTGCGGACTAGGTGGGCCGAAGGGCTTGTTTCCGCACTGTAAACTAGGCTCCAGGTTCACTGTGTGACATTATCTCCTGCAGGGTCTAGGAAACGTTGGGGGATCATTCCCGCCGTGATCCTTCTCGCTGTAGCCGTGCTGGGTGTCTGGGTATCGTATCTGTGTAGCAACCCCCACACCGTGCCGTGAGTGTCCTCCTCGCCGTCACCCCTTCGCCCACCCATTTGTCCCCGTCCCTGCCCCCACTCTCCCCCGTCGTCCCCTTATCTCCTCTTCCCCCGACTACCACCCCTCTTTCCCCGACCTCCCTCTCTTCGCCAACCTCCTCCACTTCCCCTGACCATCACCCCCATTCTTCCCCAGACCCCCCTTTCCCCGACCCCCCCCCCCCCCTCCTCTTCGTCCGAACGCTTCCTTCCCCCGACACCTCACCTCTCCCGTCCTCCCCTCGTCCCCTCGTCTCCCTACACCTCTCCCCATCCCCCCACTCCCCTCTCCCCCGGCTAACATCACGCTGCCCCCTAGTGCACGGGATGGATGTGCCGCGATGCCCGATCACTAACACAGGACCTTCTCTCTCTCTCTCTAAAGAACGAGGAGCTGGACGGTGTGCGATCGGGAGATTCGCAGAGTGCGGACCGCTGTACCCGAGGACCACAGTTCACCCCGTCCGTGGGTGATGCGGAATGGGTTGGCTGCTGTCCCGTCACTGTTACAGATGTGAGCCCCCATTTCATCGACTGTGGTTTGAAGATTCTGTCCGCGTTCTCCGTATCTTCGTCTCGGTCTTTTCATTTTACGTTTTCATTCACAACACATTACCTTCGATCCACAATGTCTGTGCCAAACATGACTTTAGAAACATAATGTGGAAACAGGCCCTTCTGCCCACAGAATCCGTGCCGACCAGCGATCACCCCGCACACAAGCACTGTCCTACACACACTGGGGGCAATTTGCAGTTTACAGAAGCCAATTAACCTACAAACCTTTAGGTCTTTGGTCTGAGAGGAAACCGGAGCACCCGGAGGAAACCCACGCGGTCACAGGTAGAACGTACAAACTGTGCCTGTAGTTTGAAACCCTCTAATCCAGGCAGCATCCCGGTGAACCTTCTCTGCACCATCTCCAAAGCCTGCGCACACTTCTTGTAACTAGGCGACCAGAACTGCATGCAATACCACCAAGTATTACTTTTGCTGCATTTGAAGTAATGCATGCAGTTCTGGTCGCCCCATTAGAGGAAGGATGGAGACGATTTGGAGAGGGTGCAGTGGAGGCTCGCCAGAATGTTGCCTGGATTAGAGGGGTTCACCGGCAAGGAGAGGTTGGACAAACCTGGTCAAGGGTGGTGGTGGAGGCAGATATGATAGTGGTGTTTAAGAGGCACATGGTTATGGAGGGATATGGATCATAAACAGGCAGATGAGAATAGGCAACTTGTCGTAAACTTTAAAAACGTCTATGTATATAACAACTATCCAATCCCCATTGACTATTGTTGCATCTGTTGCCCTTGGAGAAGCGATAATTTATACAAAGTCTGACTATTGATTCCATGGATGTTTGTTCTGCACGTTTGTTGCAGCTTGGGATGACATTGTAACATGCGCTATGTACATATTAAATCAGATTTATTTTAACACCTGCCATGTAAGCCTCTGCCTGGTGTAACGAAGGTTATTGGTGTTGGTTCATTATTGTATGTGTACAGAGATCGAGTGACAAACTCCTGTCTCTGTGTTATCCAGCTAAGTACAACAGGCAGGAATGACATATGATGAAAGAATGCACCGAATGAGCTTGTATTCACTGGAATGTAGAAGGATAAGAGGAGATCTCATAGAAACACGTCAAATTCTTATGGGATTGGACAGGCTATAAACAATAGACAATGGGTGCAGGAGTAGGACATTCGTCCCTTCGAGCCAGCACCGCCATTCAATGTGATCATGGCTGATCTTCCCCAATCTGTACCCCATTCATGCCTTCTCCCCATATCCCCTGACTCCGCTTTCGTTAAGAGCCCTATCTAGCTCTCTCTTGAAAGTATCCAGAGAACCGGCCTCCACCACCCTCTGAGGCAGAGCATTCCACAGACTCACAACTCTATGTGAGAAAAAGTGTTTTCCACGTCCCCGTTCTAAATGGCTTCCTCCTTATTGTTAAACTGTGTCCCCGGGTTCTAGACTCCCCCAACATCGGGAACATGTTTCCTGCCTCTAGCGTGTCCAAACCCTTAATAATCTTAGATGTTTCAATGAGATTCCCTCTCGTCCTTCTAAACTCCAGAGTGTACAAACCCAGCTGCTCCATTCTCTCAGCATATGACAGTCCCGCCATCCCGGGAATTAACCTTGTAATTCCCTCAATAGCAAGAATGTCCTTCCTCAAATTAGGGGACCAAAACTGCACACAACACTCCAGGTGTGGTCTCACAAGGACTCTGTACAACTGCAGAAGGACCTCTTTGCTCCTATATTCGATTCCTCGTGTATATATAACATGTTGGGGGATGTCCAGAACCAGAGGTCACAGTTTAAGAATAAGGGATGGGCCATTTAGAACAGAGATAAGGAAACACATTTCCACCCTGATTTAGGATGACCAGTAATGATCATTGAAATTCAGTGCTGGAGGGGGAGGGGGACGGGAGTGCTAAAACACAGACACACAGAAAATAGGTGCAGGAGGAGGCCATTCGGCCATTCGAGCCAGCACCGCCATTCATTGTGATCATGGCTGATCGTACCCCATATCAATAACCCGTGCCTGCCTTCTCCCCATATCCCTTGACTCCACTAGCCCCTAGAGCTCTACCTAACTCTCTCTTAAATCCATCCAGTGACTTGCCCTCCACTTCCCTCTGAGGCAGGGAATTCCATAAATTCACAACTCTGGGTGAAAACGTTTTTTCTCACCTCAGTCTTAAATGCCTTTATTCTAAGACTGTGGCCCCTTGTTCTGGACTCGCCCAAACATTGGGAACATTTTTTCTGCATCTAGCTTGTCCAGTCCATTTGTAATTTTATATGTTTCTATAAGAACCCCCTCATCCTTCTAAACTCCAGTGAATACAAGCCTAGTCTTCTCAATCTTTCCTCATATGACAGTCCCGCCTTCTCAGTGATCAATCTCGTGAACCTACGCTGCACTGCCTCAATCACAAGCGTGTCCTTTCTCAAATTAGGAGACCGAAATTGTACACAATACTCCAATAGTGGTATCACCAGAGCCCCATACAACTGCAGAAGAACCTCCTATACTGAAATCCTCTTGCTGTGGATGGGCGATAAAAGGGAAATGTGGGAGGCGGGCATGTGAGATGAGCATACAGGGGAGGGTGGAGATGAGGAGGATGAAGGGGAGGGGAGGGGGGCCGTCAATGAGAGACGATGGGAACGATGTGTGACCTCGGGGAGGAGCGGGGTAATCCCGGTGGGTCGGGCAGCATCTGTGCATCAGGCAGCGTCCCGACCCCCAGCAATAACCGTCTCACCGCCCCACAGACGCTGCCCGACCCGCCACCGAGTCCCTACAGCCCGGGGACGTGAAAGTGTGGTAGGGGGCGGGGGAGGGGAGGAGGGGGGCGCGGGAGCGGCGACCCAGTTAATACGCTGCAGCGTGTAGACCTGCTCTGCTGTGTTGGACAGAACCGCCCATACAATGCGCGACCCGAGGGGGTTGTGAACTAAACCACTTCCGGATCAGAGAGGGTAGAATTGTGGATAGATACAAAACGCTGGAGTAACTCAGCATCTCTGGAGAGAAGAAGTGGGTGATGTTTCGGGTCGAGACTCTTCTTCAGGAGGTTGAATTGTGTTTAGTTGATAATTGTATTGCAGAGAGAGCCCTGACGCCGGTGTGTTGCCCCGTTTTCTCCGTAACATACATACGTTCTCAAGGGATTGGGCAGGCTAGATGCAGGAAACATGTTCCCGATGTTGGGGGAGACCAGAACCAGGGGTCGCACAGTTTAAGAATAAGGGATAGGCCATTTAGGACTGAGATGATGAAAAACATTTTCACCCAGAGAGTTGTGAATATGTGGAATTCTCTGCCACAGAAGGCAGTGGAGGCCGATTCACTGGATGTATTCAAGAGATATCTGGATTTCGCTTTTCGGGCGAAAGGAATCAAGGGATTTGGGGAGAAAGCAGGAATGGGGTATTGATAACGGGGCTCACGGTGGATAATAGGGAAACGGGGTCTTGGAGATGAGAGGAGCGTGTGGAAGACGGGAAAGGAGCAGGGTGACTGGAGAGGGGTGCGGGATGATGACAGAAATGCGTGCACTCAAATTTCAGGTCATCTCCTCACCCCACCCCTCCCTCTCTCTCCCCTTTCCTTCCCCCTACAAAATCTGTGTGTGCATCTGATCTTCTAGAGTTGTATTGGTCTTATACGGGTGTATAAAATCATGAGAGGAATAGATCGGGTAGATGCACAGAGTCTCTTGCCCAGAGTAGGGGATTCGTGGGCCAGAGGACATAGGTTCAAGGTGAAGGAGAAAAGATTTAATAGGAATCTGAGGCATCTACAGGAGGCGCTGTCACAAAAAGGCAGCCAACATCATCAGAGATCCACACCACCCTGGTCACACTCTCATCACGCTGCTACTACCGGGAAGAAGGTACAGGAGCCTGAATACTGCATCGGCCATACATCCATCAGGCTATTAAACACTCCAACCTCCAAATACACTCCAGACTATTTAAACTTGGGGGTATTATATTTTGACTTTGCGCTACAATTTTCTATTTATTTATGTGTGTTTGTTTTTATATACACTGATGTTGTTTGTGTGTATCCTGGGTTTTACAGAGCCGTGTGCTGCTGCAAGCAAGTATTTCATTGATTTGTTTCGGGACACATGACAATAAATCACTCTTGACTCTAATATTTAGTTTAGGGAAACTGGTCCTTCGGCCCACCGAGTCCGCGCCGACCAGCGATCCCCGTACATTAATACTATCCTACACACACTGGGGACAATTTACATTTACACCAAGGCCAATTAACCTGCAAACCTGTAAGTCCTTGGCGAGTGGGAGGAAAACCGAAGATCTCGGAGAAAAACCACACAGGTCACGGGGAGAATGTACAAACTCCGTACAGACAGCACCTGTGGTTGGGATCGAACCTGGGTCCTTGGCGCTGTGAGGCAGCAACTCTACCGCTGCCCCACCTTGCACCGACTGTTGTATTACAACCGCCCTTTAAATCATCAAACGATGTTAATATCGTGGGCAGCTCGAAGCACCCACTCATTGGCTGTCAAAGCAAAGTTTACACCAATATCCTCCCTCCTTGGGTTTGAACCCATTCTTCCAAAGATCCGTTCCGAAAAAAAACAAATCTGTTGTGTGGAGAGCAAATGCTGCAAACACACTTTAAATTCTCAGGTAGACAAAAATGCTGGAGAAACTCAGCGGGAGAAGCAGCATCTATGGAGCGAACGAATAGGCAACGTTTCGGGCCAAGACCCGGGGGGGGGGGGGGGGGGGGGGGAGGGCAGGAAGAATACAGGAAGAGGCGGAGACGATGGGCTGTGGGAGAGCTGGGAAGGGGAGGGGAAGGAGTTAGAAAGCAAGGACTATCTGAAATTGGAGAAGTCAATATTCATATCGCTGGGGTGTAAACTATCCAAGCGAAATATGAGGTGCTGCTCCTCCAATTTGCAGTGGGACTCACACTGGCAATGGAGGAGGCCCAGGACAGAAAGGTCGGATTCGGAATGTAAGGGTGAGTTGAAGTGCTGAGCCACCGGGAGATCAGGTTGGTTATTGCGAACTGACCGAAGGTGTTGAGCGAAGTGATCGCCAAGCCTGCGCTTGGTCTCACTGATGTAGAGCAGTTGACACCTGGAACAGCCGATGCAATAAATGAGGTTGGAGGAGTTGCAGGTGAACCTCTGCCTCACCTGGAGAGACTGCTTGTGTCCTTTGATGGAGTCGAGAGGGGAGGTCAATCGACAAGTGTAGCATTTCCTGCGGTTGCAAGGGAAAGTACCAGGGGTGGGGCTGGTTTGGGTGGGAAGGGACAAGAGTCGGCGGACTTTAGGACCCGGGGAGCCCGGAGTTCAGGACCCGCCGCCCGCGGCTGCTGCTGAATCCGTGGGAAGGGAGATCGTTTCAATCTATATATTTTCACAAAAGTAATTTATGCTCCGTTGCAGGACGCGGTTAACGCGTTAAAATGAATGGATTGACAAACAGCTCTGATTTCAGTTGCTGTTTATTTCACTCTTCCACACATTTACATTCCCCCTGGTTTTATTTCCGCGCTCACTGGGGTTTTTAACGACACGGAATTTGTGGATTAAATGGGAGTCGTTCAGCGCCGACCTGTTGTCTTCTTTCTGCCCCACATCCCCTGAGCCCCGCTCCTGACGCCGGTCCCAGGACCAGACGCTTTTACACACCCGGAGCGGAACCGGAGCAGATTCTCAGCAACTGGTTTTTATCCCAAGGCCCGAAGAAAGTATAAAGTTTCTCCATGAATTTATTCCCAGTGAAGGTGTGGAGATGGGACTTGGTGTCCGCGTCGTAAAATGAAACTGTCCCGGACTCGTAACTGAGATAAATTCCCACCCTCTCGGGGATGGGACGGGCGGGGAGACGGGATGGAGGGGAGGTGAGTGCATCAAACTCGCTGACCCACCCCCGCCCGATGATCCAGACTCCAGTGTCCGGGGTCAGTGTGACCGGTCTCTTCCTCTCCACAGACTCTGCGCCGCCCGATGATCCAGACTGCAGTCCCGACTCCCCGCCACCTCCACCTCCCAGTAATGTCTCCCCGATGTGAATCTTTCCGATCCCAGCACACACGGCCAGTCTGTAAACCTCTTCCCGCTGTCAGGGAGACTCCGGGTCTCGGCCCATCTCACGCTCTTCCGATCCTCAGACACCTCGAGCTCCGCATGCGCTGTTTCCACATCCAGGGTGACGGAGACTGGGGGAAGAAGCAGAGAATCAGGGAGTCCCCGGGGGTCGGGGGGAGACTCGGGCAGCGCGGCCCCGGGACCAGGGGAGAAGCCGCTCGGCCTCAGGCACTGGCGGGCGGACAACTGAAACCTTGCCTGGGGATTCACTCACATAAACATCGGGTGGACCACAGACATCTTTCCCAGACTTTTTATCCAGGGATGGGGAGGGGAATTTCGTGAGGTGGGGGAGGGTGGACGGGGAGGATGAGTGCGGAGAGTGGGGAGGATTGCGAGTTTGCGGTAGGGATGGCGAATTGAAGCGGGCTATTCACATATGGAGGCAGATCGGAGCAAGAGGGCTGGATTGACAAATTGGAAGTATAAAGGCTCAGTTAGAAACTGGCAAGTATGATGTTGTGGGAATTACAGAGACATGGCTGCAAGAGGGCCAGGGCTGGGAACTGAATATTCAAGGGTATACCTTCTATCGAAAAGACAGACAGGTGGGCAGAGGGGGTGGGGTAGCTCTGTTGGTGAGGTATGAAATTCAGTCCGTTGCAAGGGGTGACATTCAAACAGGAGATGTGAAGTCAGTGTGGATAGAACTAAGCAATCGTAAAGGTAAAAATAACCGAATGGGACCTATCTACAAGCCCCCAAACAGTAGCCTGAATATAGGGTGCAAGTTGAATCAAGAGTTAAAATTGGCATGTCGTACACGTAATGCTTCGGTTGTTATGGGAGATTTCAACATGCAGGTAGACTGGGAAAATCAGGTTGCTACTGGACCACAAGAAAGGGCATTTGTGGAGTGCCTCCGTGATGGATACTTAGAGCAGCTTGTACTGGAGCCGACCAGGGAGAAGGCAATTCTGGATTTAGTGTTGTGTAATGATTTGATAAGGGATCTTGGGGTTAAGGAGCCATTAGGAGAGAGTGACCATAATATGGTAAATTGTAATCTACAATTTGAGGGGGAGAAGGATAAATCGGAGGTGTCCGTGTTAAAGTTGAATAAAGGGGATTATGGAGCCATGAGGGTGGAACTGGCCAAAGTTGTCGAGAAAGATACCCTAGCAGGGATGACATTAGAAACATAGACATAGAAAATAAGTGCAAGAGTAGGCCATTCGGCCCTTCGAGCCTGCACCGCCATTCAATATGATCATGGCTGATCATCCAACTCAGTATCCTGTACCTGTCTTCTCTCCATACCCCCTGGTCCCTTTAGCCACAAGGGCCACATATCTAACTCCCTCTTAAATATAGCCAATGAACTGGCCTCAACTACCTTCTGTGGCAGAGAATTCCACAGATTCATCACTCGCTGTGTGAAAAATATTTTTCTCATCTTGGTCCTAAAAGATTTCCCCCTTATCCTTAAACTGTGACCCCTTGCCCTGGACTCCCCCAACATCGGGAACAATCTTCCTGCATCTAGCCTGTCCAACCCCTTAACAATGTTGTAAGTTTCTATAAGATCCCCCCTCAATCTTCTAAATTCTAGCGAGTACAAGCCGGGAATCAGTCTGGTGAACCTTCTCTGTACTCCCTCTATGGCAAGAATGTCTTTCCTCAGATTAGGAGACCAAAACTGTACGCAATACTCCAGGTGTGGTCTCACCAAGACCCTGTACAACTGCAGTAGAACCTCCCTGCTCCTATACTGAAATCCTTTTGCTATGAATGCTAACATACCACTCGCTTTCTTCACTGCCTGCTGCACCTGCATGCATACTTTCAATAACTGGTGTACCATGACACCCAGGTCTCGTTGCATCTCCCCTTTTCCTAATTGGCCACCATTCAGATAATAGTCTACTTTCTTGTGTTTGCCACTAAAGTGGATAACCTCACATTTATCCACATTATACTGCATCTGCCATGCATTAGCCCACTCACCCAGCCTATCCAAGTCACATTGCAGCCTCGTAGCATCCTCCTCACAGCTAACACTGCCCCCCAGCTCCGTATCATCCGCAAACTTGGAGATGTTGCA
This sequence comes from Amblyraja radiata, assembly GCF_010909765.2. Taxonomy (NCBI): domain Eukaryota; kingdom Metazoa; phylum Chordata; class Chondrichthyes; order Rajiformes; family Rajidae; genus Amblyraja; species Amblyraja radiata. The sequence goes on along the minus strand of NC_045985.1, from coordinate 20,918,642 downwards.
TTCAATTCCCTCGTCCAAAGCATTACTATATATTGTAAATAGCTGGGATCCCAGCACTGAGCCTTGCGGTACCCCACTAGTCACTGATTGCCATTGTGAAAAGGACCCGTTTACTCCTACTCTTTGCTTCCTGTCTGCCAGCCAGTTCTCTATCCACATCAATACTGAACACCCAATACCGCAGGTATTTCTGGGAATAATACAGAGGGTGCACGATCAGTTCATTCCAAAGAGGAAGAAAGATTCCAAGGGAAATAAGGGGCGACCGTGGCTGACACGGGAAGTCAGGGAGAGTATAAAAATAAAAGAGAAGTTCAACATGGCAAAGATGAGCGGGAAGCAAGAAGATTGGGTAATGTTTCAAGAGCAACAGAAGATAACTAAAAAGGCAATACGGGGAGAAAAGGTGAGGTACGAGGGTTAGCTAGCCAAGAATACTAAGGAGGATAGTAAAAGCTTCTATAGGTATGAGAAGAGGAAAAAAATAGTTAAGACCAAAGCTGGACCCTTGAAGACTGAAAAAGGTGAATTTATTATGGGGAACAAGGAAATGGCAGATGAGTTGAACAGGTACCTTGGATCCGTCTTCACAAACAATCTTCCTGGTGTACTAGTGGCCAGAGGATCTGGGGTGACAGAGGAACTGAAGGAAATCCACATTAGGTAGGAAATGGTATTGGGTAGACAAATGGGACTGAAGGCTGATAAATCCCTAGGGCCAAATGGTCTGCATCCCAGGGTACTTAAGGAAGTGGCTCTTGAAATCATGGACACATTGGTTTATAGATTCAGGATCAGTTCCTGTGGATTGGAGAGTAGCTAATGTTATCCCACTTTTTAAGAAAGGCGGGAGAGAGAAAACAGGGAATTATAGACCAGTTTGCCTGACATCGGTAGTGGGGAAGATAACCATATAACATATAACCATATAACAATTACAGCACGGAAACAGGCCATCTCGACCCTTCTAGTCCGTGCCGAACACATAATCTCCCCTAGTCCCATATACCTGCGCTCAGACCATAACCCTCCATTCCTTTCCCATCCATATAACTATCCAATTTATTTTTAAATGATAAAAACGAACCTGCCTCCACCACCTTCACTGGAAGCTCATTCCACACAGCTACCACTCTCTGAGTAAAGAAGTTCCCCCTCATGTTACCCCTAAACTTCAGTCCCTTAATTCTCAAGTCATGTTCCCTTGTTTGAATCTTCCCTACTCTCAGTGGGAAAAGCTTTTCCACGTCAACTCTGTCTATCCCTCTCATCATTTTAAAAACCTCTATCAAGTCCCCCCTTAACCTTCTGCGCTCCAAAGAATAAAGCCCTAACTTGTTCAACCTTTCTCTGTAACTTAGTTGCTGAAACCTAGGCAACATTCTAGTAAATCTCCTCTGTACTCTCTCTATTTTGTTGACATCCTTCCTATAATTAGGCGACCAAAATTGTACACCATACTCCAGAATTGGCCTCACCAATGCCTTGTACAATTTTAACATTACATCCCAACTTCTATACTCAATGCTCTGATTTATAAAGGCCAGCACACCAAAAGCTTTCTTTACCACCCTATCTACATGAGATTCCACTTTCAGGGAACTGTGCACAGTTATTCCCAGATCCCTCTGTTCACCTACATTCTTCAATTCCCTACCATTTACCATGTACGTCCTATTTTGATTTGTCCTGCCAAGATGTAGCACCTCACACTTATCAGCATTAAACTCCATCTGCCATCTTTCAGCCCACTCTTCCAACTGGCATAAATCTCTCTGTAGACTTTGAAACTCTACTTCATTACCCGCAACCCCACCTATCTTAGTATCATCTGCATACTTACTAATCCAATTTACCACGCCATCGTCCAGATCATTGATGTACATGACAAATAACAGTGGACCCAACACAGATCCCTGTGGCACCCCACTCGTCACTGGCCTCCAACCTGACAAACAACCATCCACCATTACTCTCTGGCATCTCCCATTCAGCTACTGTTGAATCCATCTTGCTACTCCACCATTAATACCCAACCATTGAACCTTCTTAACCAACCTTCCATGAGGAACCTTGTCAAAGGCCTTACTGAAGTCCATATACACAACATCCACTGCTTTACCCTCATCAATTTCCCGAGTAACATCTTAAAGAAATTCAAGAAGATTAGTTAAACATGACCTTCCAGGCACAAATCCATGTTGACTGTTCCTAATCAGACCCTGTTTATCCAGATGCTTATATATATTATCTCTAAGTATTCTTTCCATTAATTTGCCCACCACTGACGTCAAACTAACAGGTCTATAATTGCTAGGTTTACTCTTAGACCCCTTTTTAAACAATGGAACAACATGCGCAGTACGCCAATCCTCCGGCACTATTCCCGTTTCTAATGACATTTGAAATATTTCTGCCATAGCCCCTGCTATTTCAACACTAACTTCCCTCAATGTCCTAGGGAATATCCTGTCCGGACCTGGAGACTTATCCACTTTTATATTTCTCAAAAGTGTCAGTACTTCCTCTTCTTTGATCCTCATAGTTTCCATAGCTTCTCTACTTGTTTCCCTTACCTCACATAATTCAATATCCTTCTCCTTGGTGAATACCGAAGAAAAGAAACTGTTCAATATCTCCCCCATCTCGTTTGGCTCTGCAGAAAGTTGGCCACTCGGACTCTCTAATGGACCAATTTTATCCCTCGTTATCCTTTTGCTATTAATATAGCGGTAGAAACCCTTCGGATTTACTTTTACCTTACTTGCCAAAGCAACCTCATATCTTCTTTTAGCTTTTCTAATTTCTTTCTTAAGATTCTTTTTACATTCTTTATACTCCTCAAGCACCTCATTTACTCCATGCTGCCTATAACTATTGTAGATCTCCCTCTTTTTCCGAACCAAGTGTCCAATTTCCCTTGAAAACCATGGCTCTTTACAATTGTTACGATTTCCTTTCAACCGAACAGGGACATAAAGATTCTGTACTCTTAAAATTTCACCTTTAAATGTACTCCATTTCTCTTCCACATCTTTCCCATAAAACAAACTGTCCCAATTTACTCCTTTTAAATCCTTTCGCATCTCCTCAAAGTTAGCCTTTCTCCAATCAAAAATCTCAACCCTAGGTCCAGCTTTGTTCCTCTCCATAATTATATTGAAACTAATGGTATTGTGATCACTGGACCCGAACTGTTCCCCAACGCATACCTCTGCCACCTGACCCATCTCATTTCCTAATAGGAGGTCCAGTACCGCCCCTTCTCTAGTAGGTACTTCTATATATTGTTGCAAAAAACTATCCTGCACACATTTTACAAACTCCAACCCATCCAGCCCATTTACAGAATGTGTTTCCCAGTCTATGTGTGGAAAATTGAAATCTCCCACAATCACTACCTTGTGCTTACTACTAATATCCGCAATCTCCTTACATATTTGCTCTTCCAATTCTCGCTCCCCATTTGGCGGTCTATAATACACCCCTATAAGTGTTGCTACCCCTTTCCCATTTCTCAGTTCCACCCAAATAGCCTCCCTAGACGAGTCCTCTAATCTATCCTGCCAAAGCACTGCTGTAATATCTTCCCTATGATGCTGGAGTCAATCATAAAAGATGAAATAGCGGCACATTTGGATAGCAGTAACAGGATCGGTCCGAGTCAGAATGGATTTATGAAGGGGAAATCATGCTTGACTAATCTTCTGGAATTTGAGGATAGAACTAGGAAAAGGGACAAAGGAGAGCCAGTGGATGTAGTGTACCTGGACTTTCAGAAAGCATTTGACAAGGTCCCACGTAGGAGATTAGTGGGCAAAATTAGGGCACGTGGTATTGGGGGTAGAGTGCTGACAGGGATAGAAAATTGGTTGGCAGACAGGAAACAGAGAGTAGGGAATAACGGGTCCCTTTCAGAATGGCAGGCAGTGACTAGTGAGGTACCGCAATGCTCAGTGTTGGGACTGCAGCTATTTATAATATACATAAATGATTTAGTTGAAGGGATACAAAGTAACATTAGAAAATTTGCAGTTGACACAAATCTGGTTGGCAGTGTGAACTGTGAGGAGGATGCTATGAGGATGCAGGGTGACTTGGACAGGCTGGATAAGTGGGCAGATGCATGGCAGATCCAGTTTAATGTGGATAAATGTGAGGTGATCCACTTTGGTAACAAAAACAGGAAGGCAGGTTATTGTCTAAATGGTGTCAAGTTGGGAAAAGGGGAGGTACAACGGGATCTGAGGGTCCTTCTTCATCAGTCAATGAAAGTAGGCATGCAGGTACAGCAGGCAGTGAAGAAAGCGAATGGCATGTTGGCCTACATAACAAGAGGAATTGAGTATAGGAGCAAAGAGGTCCTTCTGCAGTTGTACAGGGTCATAGTGAGACTGCACCTGGAATAGTGTGTGTAGTTTTGATCCCGTAATTTGAGGAAGGACATTTTTGCTATTGAGGGAGTGCAGCGTAGGTTCACCAGGTTAATTCACCAGGAACACCAGTCCCTTCGGCCCACAACACCCATACTAGCGTTCCAGAAAGCCCCCCCCCCCTCCCCCACCCCACTGGCTACCAATTTTGGAATTGGTGGAGAGGTGGAATATTCCGTTGGGGGACCAGCCCTCCCATGTGAACATGGGACCCAACAGGTCCCACTTAGTCTAGTAATCATTATCTTTGAGCCACTTAAATAGGCGAGGTGCAGAAGAATGGCGATGTAATGTGGGCAAATCAATTAGTATAGCTGGGAAAAAGGTGATCATGGACGCGATGGGCTGAATGGCCTGATCTGTAATGTACAACCATGGCTCTCGGCTCCAAGAGCACTGAATGACTGAGTCTCCACAGCCACCAGTCCAGGGAATTCCAAATGTTCCCCAGTTTCTGCGTGCAATAATGTCTCCTCATCTCTGTCCTACATGGTGCAGCCCACATTCTGAGAGGGTGCCCGTTCTCCAGACCCCTCAGAAAGGGAAAATATCCTCCCTGCATCCAGTCCACTGGGCCCTGTTAGAACTTTGTGTTTCACTGAGATCTCCAATACACCCAAACTCTCGAATACACAGCCCTAGTTTACTCAATCTCACCCCGCACAGCAAAATCATTGTCCCAGGAACAAGTATTGTTAATCTTTGCTGCATTTCCTCTGTGTCAAGTCTGTCAATTTATCGGTACACAGGAGCAGAGGAACACAAGAAAACAGGAGCAGGATTAGGATCCGCTCCTCAGGCTTGCCCCTCCATTCATTGTGATCATGGCTCAACTAATCTGCCACCAATTCCTCTTCTGAGTGATTTTCCCCATAATGTGCCCCCCCCCCCCCACTGGCTACCAAAGGTGGAATGAGCTTCCAGTGGAAGTGGTGGCGGCAGGTTCGTTGGTATCATTTAAGAATAAATTGGATAGGCATATGGATGAGAAGGGAATGGAGGGTTATGGTATGAGTGCAGGCAGGTGGGACTAAGGGAAAAAAATTGTTCGGCGCGGACTTGTAGGGCCGAGATGGCCTGTTTCCGTGCTGTAATTGTTATATGGTTATATGGTTATAATCTTAATTTTTGGATCAATCAAATATTGATTTGTAGCCAAGTTGCACATATCCAATAACTCGGCTTTTCACCACCATCTTGGGAACAACATTCCAGATATTCACTGCCCTCTGAGTGATGCAACTTCCATACACTGCATGAGAGGCCGCTCTGGAAGGTTGGATCTCATGGAACTAGCCGATGGAATACAACATTTACCTGAAGGTCACAGACAGAGGATGTTCGTAGAGGGTCGTTTTTCAGACTGGAGGCCACTGTTGTTCATTATTTATATACACGACTGGGTGTGTGTGTGTTGGTTGCACGGTTAGTCAGTTTGCAGATGGAACCAAAATTGGTGACATTGTGGAGAGTGAAGAATCAGGACAACTGCCAGGGCAGTTGTGTTTATTGATTTTGGGGAGAAGGTAAAGCCAGGTTGTGTGAGGCTGGGAAATGATAAGGTGTCTGGTGTCCGGTGTCAGGTGCAGGGCTTAAAGATGTCAGAAACAAGAATAATGGAAAAGTGTAAGCTTTACCTTGCTTGAAGTCATAGACCACCGACAGTGGTTTGGCTTCATTACGAACCCTGGAAATATTTAACAGCTGGTTATAAACTGAGTATTAGAAATGTTTAGAGATGTTCCACCAAAACTTACAATGTTTCCATCAAGACAATGTCCTACCTTCGCTCGCCACCAGCTTCCTCCTGAAAGAAATAAAACACAAATCTCAATAGATTGAGATGGACCGTCCTCATCCCGACAGCGGGAATTTCACCAAATTTCTACAACCCTCTCATAATTCCCATTTCCCAAATCTAATCGGCACTGTCATGCAGACAGAAAGCGGATATTGCCGCAGAGATGTAGAACGATGGGGGAAAGCACAAGGAATGTTCATGAGAATGACGGCATAACTGAGGATGAAACTCACTGAAAAGACTGGGCAGGTCGTGGGATTTCATCTTATAGAAGTTGTCAGGAATGATGAGAGGGAATTTAAGTTTATTGGTGGATTTAAATGGGTGGGGATAAAATAATATCTCAAATTGAAGGGGAGATAATCAAAGTTGAAATGTAGTGTGGTCTTCAATAAATACCAAAAGGAATGTAGTCATGAGAACATGGACCTCACTTGCATTGGAGGGACTGAAGCCAACAGCAGAGATAAATTTAAGTGCAAGCGGGATAAACACATTAAAGCTCCTGGAATTCAGGGTATTGTTACCGGGTGTGGAGAGTAGATGGGAGGGATGATGAGTGGAGCAGACATCTTGACTGGAAAGGATGGGCCAAATGGCCTGTCCATGATGTAGAATGGGATGTCATTCTATGGTGAAACAAGGTGAACAAAACAAACAGAGCAAATTCCCCCAAGGTGACCACCCACTGCTGATGGGAACCGGATATAGATGATCAATCTGATGTGTGCGCCATGAGGGGGCAGAGATGGGGTGGCAAAGTGGGGTGTAGAGACGGGGACAGAGAGAGTGAGGGGGATGGGTGAGGATGTGAAGGTGGGGAGGACACTCACGGCCCTCTTCCAAGACTCACAGCACCGCAACAACGAGAAGGAACCCGGAGGGAGCGATGCCCCAACGTCTCCTGGACCATGGAGGATATAACACCACACAGTGGGGAACCTGGAGTCCGGTTTAGTTTAGACATACAGCTTGGAAACAGGCCCTTCGGCCCATTGAGACAATAGACAATAGACATAAAAAAGATATGAACCTGGAAGAGCCGGGATCTTGTGGAATTAATTGGAACAAAAGTGCAATTACGCCGATAAATGAACAATACGTCACCCAGCTCCAACAGTTCCCTTTTAGAATTGTTACTGAAAAATGCAGATACCTCGGAGTTTACGTTACCAGAAAATATTCCCTTCTGTTATTTCCCTCCATTAATCACTAAACTTCATACAAATATTATATTTTGGAAAACATTGCCTATTTCCCTCCTCGGCAGCCTAAATGCCGTAATGATCATCTTTATCCCGCAGCTTTTATATCTATTCCAGACAATACCGATATATCTTCCCAAATCTTTCTTCAAAAAAATTGATTCCATTGTCACTAATTTCATTTGGGATTACAAAAGCCACCGAATACATAAACGACACCTGTGCAAATCCAAAGAGAATGGAGGACTAGCCTTACCCAATTTCCTCTTTTACTATTGGGAAACAAATATTAAAACCATAATTCTCTGGCTGGATGACTCGCACCAACAGGCAAACTGGCTAAAAATGGAAAGTGAAGATTGTTTGCCTTTCTGCATCGGCTCGATTGTCCTGTCTACAATATCCCCGAATAAGTCAAAGTAAGAGCATAACCCTATAATACACAGTACTATTCATGTCTGGAAACCGTTGAAGTTCAGTCTCAAATTGAGAGGCATGTCACTTCTTCTTCCTATTGCAAACAATGCCTCTATTAAACCCTCTACTTTAGATGGTGTTTTCGTTCAATGGAAGAACAAGGGAATCAACACTTTGGGAGACCTTTATCAGAAGGGGACTCTTTCCGCCTTCCAAGAATTGCAGGAGAAATAAGATCTGAACTAATCATTTTTTCAGATACCTCCAGGTTAGAGACTTTGTGAGAACATATAGGCAAGACTACACCTCTGCAGGTCCAGACAAACTCAATGAGTGTTTGAATAGACATGCAGATACAGAGAGGTTGATATCCTACATTTACAAGATTTTCCCCAGTGTTTCCCCTCTTTGCGATCAATGTCAATCTCAAGAAGCCACCTTAACCCACAGTTTTGTACTGTGTACAAAAATAGAACGTTTTTGGACGGAAGTATTCAGCTTAACCTCCAAAACATTGAAAACTCCACTAGAGCCAGACCCAAAATTGATAATACTGGGAATATCAGAGGCATGTAGCAATCTAACGGTCTCTCAATGACGCTTTCTCGATTACGGTCTAATATCAGCAAAAAAACTCATACTTAAATTCTGGAAAATACAACAGTCCCTTCAGTGAAGATGTGGTTTACAAAAATGACGGATAAACGACATCTGGAGAAAATTAGGTTTGTCTTGAATGATAAACTGGAACAAATTTTAAAAACATGATCTCCTTTTATTGAATTTCTTAAGTAATATAAATGGTTGAACACAAATTTGAAACTGATCGTAGGGCTGGGTGAGCGGGCGCATGGGTGGGTCGACGTATATATCGCCTCTCTTCTTTTCTTCCGTTCTCTCTTCCTTCTCTTTCCTCCCTTTTTAATTTAATGTTCTATTTGAAAAATGTTAAAACTGAAGCTGTTCCAGAGTCGTAAAATTGTCAAGTTTCTTTGTGCAATTGCTTCCAATAAAATATATATTTATATAAAAATATATATCCACTGACTTGGCCTCCACAGCCTTCGGTGACAAAGAATTCCACAGATTCATCACCCTCTGACTAAGGAGATTTCTTCTCATCTCCTTCCTAGAAGAAAGCCCTTCAATTATGAGGCTATGAGATCTAGTTCTAGACTCTCCAAAATCAACCCAACCTCTCCCTGCAGCTGAAACCATCTAATCCAGGCAGCATCCTGGTAAACTACCTCTGCACCTTCTCCAATCCCTCCACATATCCCGTGTAATGGAGCGACCAGAACTACACACACTACTCCATATGGGGCTTAACCAGAGTCGTATAGAACTGCATCATGTCTCCCTACATCTTGTGTTCAATGGCCCTATATATTGAAGGCAGACACACCACACGCCTTCTTTACCACCCTATCTGCTTGTGCTGCCGCATTTAGTGGGCTATGGGCTTGAACTCTCTGCGGTTTAGCTGGACTTTGCACTGTGCTGCTTTGCAGAGCCGATGTCCACACCGACCGTGGAGGTCAGCCGCAACTCGTCGCATCTCACGCAGAACTGCTCCACCGTCAGCGGCTGCCTCGTCACCTACCGGCGGGAGCGGCGATCGCAGGATCCCGGAGTGGGGAACGCCACCTTCCCCGGAGCCGTGCTGTACCTGCCGAACAAGGGAATGCACAACTACACCTACACCTGCGTCGCAGAAGATTGCTGCAGCCGCCGCGCAGTCCCTGCAACGCTGCAATGCGACGCTCTGGTCAGAGGTGAGTGGATCAATGCTGGGTCTCTGTCCGATGGGAGAGGCATGCAGCAAAGGAACTGGCCATTCGGACCCACTAATCCCTGCCCAATAACATGTCCCATTTACACTAGTCCCACTTGCCCGCGGTTGGCCCATATCGCTGCAAACGTTTCCAGAGGGATGCACGGTGTCGCAGCGGGTAGAGTTGCTGCCTCACATCGCCAGAGACCCGGGTTCAATCCTGACTACGGGTGCTGGCTGTACGGAGTTTGCACGTTCTCCCCGTGAGTGCATGGATTTCTCCGGGATCCCCCCACATTCCAAAGACTTGCGGGTTTGTTGGATATTTGACAATAATTGTAAGTTGTTCCCTGTAAAGTGTTCCCGTGTTGGGTTGTGTTAGTGTGCGGGGATCGCAGGTCAGTGGGACTTGTTTTTGGATAGCAGTAACAGGATCGGTCCGCGTCAGCATGGATTTACGAACGGGAAATCATGCTTGAATAATCTTCTGGTATTTTTTGAAGATGCAACTAGGAAAATGGACAAGGGAGAGCCAGTGGATGTAGTGTATCTGGTCTTTCAGAAAACAATTAATAAGGTCCCGCATAGGAGAGTAGTGGGCAAAATTAGGGCACATGGTATTGGGGGTAGAGTGCTGACATGGATAAAGAAGTGGTTGGCAGACAGGAAACAAAGTGTAGGGATTAAGGGGTCCCTTTCAGAATGGCAGGCAGTGACTAGTGCGGTACCGCAAGGCTCGGTGCTGGGACCGCAGCTATTTACAATATACATCACTGATTTGGATGAAGCGATTCAAAGTAACATTAGCAAATTTGCAGATGACACAATGCTGATTGGAAGTGTGAACTGTGTGGAGAATGCAGGGTGACTTGGACAGGTTAGGGGAGTGGGCAGATGCATGACAGATGAAGTTTAATGCGGATAAATGTGAGGTTATCCACTTTGGTAGCAAAAACTGGAAGGCGGATTACTATCTATATGGTGTCAAGTTGGGAAAAGGGGAAGTACAACGGGATCTGGGGGTCCTTGTACATCAGTCTATGAAAGTAAGCATGCGGGTACAGCAGGCAGTGAAGTACGAGAATGGCATGTTGGCCTTTATAACAAGAGGAATCGAATATAGGAGCAAATAGTTCCTTCTGCAGTTGTACAGAGCCCTCGTGAGACCACACCTGGAGTATTGTGTGCAGTTTTGTTCCCCTAATTGGAGGAAGGAGATTCTTGTTATTGAGGGAGTGCAGCGAAGGGTGTACACTCTGGAGTTTAGAAGGATGAAAGGAGATCTCATTGAAACATATAAGATTGTTAAGGGTTTGGACACGTTAGAGGCGAGAAACGTGTTCCCGATGTTGGGGGAGTCCAGAGCAAGGGGCCACCGTTTAAGAATAAGGGGTAAGCCATTTAGAACGGAGATGAGGAAACGCTTTTTCACACAAAGAGTTGTGAGTCTGTAGAATTCTCTGCCTCAGAGGGCGGGGGAGGCAAGTTCTCTGGATACTTTCAAGAGAGAGCTAGATAGGGCTATTAAAAATAGCGGATGCAGGGGATATGGGGAGAAGGCAGGTACGGGGTACTGAGTGATTGGGGATGATCAGCCATGATCACATTGAATGGCGGTGCTGGCTCGAAGGGCCAAATGGCCTACTCCTACACCTAATGTCTATTGTCTATTGTCTATTGTCTCAATGGGCCGAAGGGCCTGTTTCCAAGCTGTACGTCTAAACTAAACCAGACTCCAGGTTCCCCACTGTGTGGTGTTATCTCCTCCAGGGTCCAGGAGACGTTGGGGCATCGCTCCCTCCGTGTTCCTTCTCGTTGTTGCGGTGCTAGGAGTCTTGGCAGAGGGGCGTGAGTGTCCTCCTCACCTTCACATCCTCACCCATCCCCCCTCACTCCCTCTGCCCCCTCCCCCTCTGCCCCCGCCCCCTCTCCCCCCACCCCCACTCTGCCCCCGCCCCCTCTTCCCGCTCCCTCTCCCCCGCCCCCTCTTCCCCGCTCCATCTCTTCCCCAGTTCCCTCTCCCCCACTCCCTCTCTCCCCGTTCCCCCGACCCCCCCCCCCCTCTCTCCCTGTCCCCCCACCCCCGTCTCTCCCGGCTAACTTTGTGGTGTCTCGTTGCCCCCTAGTGCACGGGATGGATGGGCCCCGATGCCCGGTCACTAACTCAGGACCTTCTCTCTTTCTTTATCTCTCTCTCTCACAAGGACGAGGAGCGGGCTGTGTCGGACCGGGACAGTTGCAGAGCGCGGACCGCTGTACATGGGGGTCACGGAGCACCCCGTTGCTGGGTGATGGAGAACGGATTTGCTGCTGTCGTGTCTCTGTGTCATCGTGTCCGTGTTCTCAGTATCTTTGTCTCTGTATTTTATTTGTATTTTTCATTCATATCGACCCACAATGTCCGCACCGAACGTGACTTTAGAAACACAATGTGGAAACAGGCCCTGCTCCCCACAGAGTCCGTGCGCACCAGCGATCACCCCGTACAATAGCACTGTCCTACACACACTAGGGATAATTTACAATTTACAGAAGCCAATTAACCTACGTAAGCCATTGTTGTGGGAGGAAACCGGAGCACCCGGAGGAAACCCACGCGGTCACTGGGTGAACATACAAACTCTTCCTGTAGTTGAAACCCTCTAATCCAGGCAGCATCCCGGTGAACCTTCTCTGTTCCATCTGCAAAGCCTGCACACCCTTCTTGTAACTTGTCGACAAGAACTGCACACAATACTACAATGATAGTGGTTTTGGAGGGATATTGATCATGTAAGGGCAGATGAGATTAGGGTATTTTGGCATCGTGATCAACCTGGGCATTGTGGGCATGTGTGTACGTTTCTATGTTCTGGTGGGATCTTTTCGTAAACTTTGCCAAAGTCTATGTATATAACATCTGTCCAATCCCATATGACTATTGTTGCATCTGTTGTTCTTTGGGAAACTGTAATTTATACAAAGTCTGACTATTGATGCAATGGATATCTGTTCTGCACGTTTTTGTGCAGCTTGTGGTGACATTATAAAATGAGCTTGATACATTTACACACAGAAAGCCTCTGTAAGCCTCTGCCTGATGTAACGAAGGTCTGTAATTCCCCGTTTTCTCTCTCGCTCCTTTCTTGAAAAGCGGGATAACATTAGCTATCCTCCAATCCACGGGAACTGATCCTGAATCTATTGAACATTGGAAAATTATCACCAATGCGTCCACTATTTTTTGAGCCTCCTCCCTGTGGACCCTGGGATGCAAACCATCAGACCCAGGGGATTTATCATCCTTCAGTCCCATTAGCCGACCCAATGCTATTTCTCGCCTAATGAATTTTCTTTCAGTTCCTCTATTCTCTTAGATCCTCTGTCCTCCAATGCATCTGGGAGATTGTTTGTGTCTTCCTTAGTTAAGACAGATCCGAAGTACCTATTCAACTCTTCTTCCATTTACTTGTTGCCCATAATAATTTCACCCGTGTCTGCCTTCAAGGGATCCACATTTGACTTTGCTACTCTTTTTCCCTTAACATATCTAAAGAAGCTTTTACTGTCCGTTATACTCCTGGCCGCTTCCCTTCATTCTTCATCTTTTCATCCCGTATTGCCCGTTTTGTTTCCTTCTGTTGTCCCATGAAAGTTTCCCAATCCTCTGGCTTCCGGCTACTCTTTGCTGTGTTATACATCTTTTTTAAAAAAAATTTATTCTATCCCTATCCAGCAATCTGATGTTAATAGCATTTAAAGTTCCGACTATAAATCCCATAGAATTCAAAGAAGACGTCTGTGTAAACCTAAACAATTTGGTGGATTAACACTTCCTATTTTTTTGTACTATTATTGGATAGTAAATGTCAAAAATGTGATTCACCTGTTGGACAACTCTGCCCAGCTGGTGGATTGGATAGTAATGGAGAGAGAGGATTGCTTCCCTTTTAATATAGGAGCGATCCTTCTCTCACCAATAATATTGAATAATACAAAATACAATTAAAACAATCCAATTATTCATAGTACAATTAGAATTTGGAAACAAATAAAATAGTAAGATTAAATGAGAACTTACCAGTTTGAAGTTTGATCTGTATTTTATGAGGAGTTACGATGAGGGATTACGTGAAGAACCCGCTCAGTGCGCAGGCGCGGCATACTTCCAAGCAGCGGTGTGGTATCACAGATAGACACAGTTATTTGAAGTAAACATAGTAAAGATAAGGAGACATCAATGTATTAGTTTGATCCATATAATGAGGGTGGGAGCGGAGGGCACGTAATCCCTCATCGTAACTCCTCATAAAATACAGATCAAACTTCAAACTGGTAAATTCTCGTTTAATCTTACTATTTTACTTCGGAGTCACGTGAGTGACTACGTGAAGACTTCAAAGCTCTGTGATTTCAAACCGTGTAACAGTTCATACTTCACTCGCTATCGTAATCAACCATGAATCTGTTTGTAAAAACAATAATGGTGTTATTAACAACAACAAGACCAATTGCTCCCCCGGGCTTAAATTATATATTTTTTGCAGATTCTTTTTCTGCAAACGATACAGGTTCTGTCAGTGGTTTGTTATAAAAGTTTGGAACGTATACTCCCTAGACCACCCTGCAGTAGCCAGGATGTGGTCCATAGGCTCGTCCATCCTCTTAGTTACTGACGTGGAAGCTGTCCTGGTGGAATAAGATTTTATACACGTTAGTATTTACTCCAGCAACTCCCAGTACCTGCTTGAGCCACTAGAGATAGTTTAGCTCGTCACCCGACCATGAGGTTTCCTGTGGCTGACCCATAAGGCTTTTTCCTCTCCCTCGGTATTCCTTATTGTGTCGATCTCTAAGTGGGTAATGACACATAAAAACGTGGTTCAGGTGGGTATGCCCGGAATTTCATGACTGGACCTGATGTTCCTGGTCTGTTCTGTTTGGCCAACCCTTGAATGGGCATGTGACACTATCTGGTGTTATAACCATGTTGTCCCATCGCAGTAGATGGGAGAGCTGTCTCTTTGTGTTGATGTAAGGCCACCAGCATGTCCATCTTCAGGGTAGGCTGTTCCAGGGTGAGTGACCTGGCTGGTGATCATCCCCTAAGGTATGTCAGGATTTCACTGACATCCCAATTTGGGTGTACCTATTTCTGGGGAATGGATTGATATACCTCTCCTGTATCTGATCACCAGTGAGCGGTACCCAAGTTGAGCAGGCTAACAGAACATGTCCTTCATTGTGGTGAAGACCTGCCAGGAGCTCCAGTACAGTTTTTTGTTATAGTTGAATGTGTAATTCCTGTTTTGGAAAACAGTGTACCATTTCTTGATGCTCCTCAGGTATGTTCCCTAGGATATGCGACGGAATGCTGTCATCAGGTTGATAGTGCTGCTGATCCAAGCACAGCAATGGTCTTCCCAATTCTGCAATTGTTTTAATGACCATGTCGAAGATCACTGGGAACCATGCTTGTGGACTTGGTCCACTGTAATTTGCGTAGTACCCGACTGATGAAGCCGTAGTACCTATTGAAGAGGTAGAAGGAAAGGAAAACATAGAGATTAGGTTCCCCCCACTCCTCAATTCAAGAGATTAGGTTCCCCCCACCCCTCAATACGCGGGAATGTCTCCATTGCCGCTGCCTTGAGATTGGTTTCATGTGACGTAAGTTAGTACGTGGTGATTTAATTGGATATAAGGAATCGATATCTGGTGTCCATATTGCTTAGTGATTTCAGCAAATATTTTTGGTTTAAATGTATGATTACAGTATTTAGCTCACCTGATAGGTGAGTTACTGATGGTCAAACATGTTTGACGACATACGGTTTCCAATTGTTAATAAATTGTCACCTAATATCGATGTTCTCCGCCCAAGTGGTTTGTTATATGCCACCACTGTAATGTTGTTATCTTATAAACGAACATGCAAATTTGGTGGATTACTGAGCAAATGCTTCACTAGAATTAAGTAAGTTAATATATAACATGTTTAAGTCAATTCATATTGGCATTAAGTTTTACAAGCTCAGTAACACATCAGGACACATAAGATGTTACTCAAAACAGGTGGAAGTGTACAACCATAATCCTTCCTGCCGATAAATTCCATGATAACACTACAGATTAATCCATTTGCCCCCATATTACAGGTATGGAGATCGTTTTGAACACTAGTATCTCAGCTCATAGGAAAGGTACAAAGTTCAGTAGCTGGTAATGCTGCTATATCCCAATTACTTTGCCACGTAGTTGATTGGTGGTTAATGCACCATGACTGATAGTCTTAATGAATACCAGATAACAACGTTGTGGATGGTCAACGTAAATATCTGGATATATATTTTGTGCACCGTTCCCAGAGGCACTGCAATACTGGGTCGATGCGTGGAGTGGACGGAGCAAGCCCCTATTCCATCTCCCTGTTCCAAAATTCTATTTAATATATGGTCCCTAGATAAGGGACGTATCAGATTATTAAACTGATAAGAACAGATACTACACTTGATCTTAGCCAAAAGGCCGAGAAGCGATGCAGCTAAAGCTGTATCCAAGGATAGTTTGTCGTTAATATATAGACATGCCATGACGGGATGTTTCTAAGTGTCAGGGCTAGTTGATTCTGGATAACTTTGACTTAAATGCCGCAACGCTCATCATGGTTACTCCATCCAGGTAATTGCGGTATATCCGAAACTTATATGAGAAGGTACTGAATAGTATGCATCTTCAAGGTCGATGTCTACCATAAAGTATCCTTGGATCCATGGTAGTAGTTACAAATCCCATGAATGGGTATACCTGGTGAAATACTCAAGTGGTTTATCAACGATGGTGCGACATTCCCCATCGTGGGAGGGTAGACCACTTGGGGTGCTTGCTGAATTGGTGGCAAGATATTAATTCTATTCCCCTTGTATTTATTTTTTGGTATATAACTACCAAGAGCGATAGCTTCCTAACCAGGCGTGATTCATCCACCCCTTGTTAGTACAACCCTTAACCTTTATGTGATGGTAGGAACCATACTTATCTGTCTTCATTGTTGTTTTCTTCGGTTTCTGGTTCCTTGTTCTTGTAGGGACGATGTTTGTTGGGGGGTGGCGCATTTTCCCCTGGGGCCTGCTCTGGGCCGTGGCCTAAAATGCTACGGGTTTGGCATGCAGGCCCCGAGCTTTCACCAGTACCATGAGGTAGACGCCCCTGGTGGACACGTTGAGGTACTGCTGTCTGGTTTAGTGTGGTACTCATTCCAGACTCTGCCCTCTTGTGCCGAATAGTTTGATCACTTCGTCCAGTTTTTTAGGACTGGTTTGGTAAGTGCCAGGTAGCAGGATCTGTGCTTGTGAGGTCGGCGTTCTCATAGTCCTGTTAATTTCATAGATTGAGGGCAGGTTTGTGAGTTCATTTCAGAAGTTATGAAGTATACCGTTGAACAGTAGGGTCAGGTGTTTTGCCATACTACCCTGCCCTTCTGGAATGAGCAGGTGGACATGATAGCCGACGTCAGGGTACCAAATGCATTTAAAAAATATTTAGGTTAAATGCGCTGCTCAATGTATCCCCCAATAATGGCGGGCACTTTGAGTAAATGCAATTTAGGGGAGGCGTGATAAAACCAACGCCTCATGGCTACCTGTCTTGGAGAGTATTTTTGGAAAAGACAGGTAGTAAGCTGGCCATGAGTTGAGACTGAAAAGCCATCTCGCTAGTGGTGGAGCCACATAGCGGCCACACCCAGCAGCTCTTCCTGATCCTGTACCTCAAGCATACTCCCGATATTGTTCAGCCAGTGACCCCTCTTCATGACCAGCCCAGCCACTGGTCACCCCAAAGCTAACCACACTAAGGAGGAAGCGATGGGCAGTGCCTATGCACTGTGGAGGGTATGCCTGAACCCTCCAGCGAGACTGCCCCTCACGTAGCGTGTCTCGCAGGAGCTCCTGCTCCAGGAGCCGCTCCAGCGGCTCAGGCGGCTGTCTCTCTCCCATGCGGGTGGAGAGACGTCCCCTCCGCCAAGTCGGAAGCCACCGGCCGGATGCCTCTTCGGATGGCTGAACATCCAGCCCGCAGTTCAGGCACTAGCGGGACTGGGCTCGGCGCGGTGATGGGGATAGCGGTGCGCCCGGTAAATGTTCCTACCGCCTTCTTCTAGAGCTTTTGTGCCTTGTAGTAGCGAGAGCACCCCTCTAGCAGCGCGTCTCGCAGGCACCTGCCCCGAGAGCCGCTCCAGCGGCTCAGGCGGCTCTCTCTATCACAGTGGGTCCACTGTGATGTATGTTTGTGTGAATTAAATTGTGTGTATGTCTAGGAAATTGTCTTTGTTTGTATGGTTGTGGAAACAGAATTTCGTTTGAGCCTCACTGAGGCTCAAATGACAATAAATTGTATTGTATTGTATTGTATTGTATTGTATTGTATTGTATTGTATTGTATTGTATTGTATTGTATTGTATTGTATTGTATTGTATTGTATTGTATTGTATTGTATTGTATTGTAAGTGTTGTTTTCTTATCTACCTCAAATACCTCATCTACCAGCCCATTCCCTATACCCATTCTGTGGTAAATCTTCATGTTAAGTACATCCCTTGCTTACACCCATCAGCCCGTGTGCCAACGCGTGTATCTATAGGATGGTCCAGAATGCGTTCAGACAGGAAGTGAAGAACGCGCTTAAATATTTAACCGGGGTTATTAGTAAACCCAAGAAACTGACGCGGCAGTGGCCTGGAACCACACTTGGGATGTGACGCCGACTTCGCTTTATTCTTCCACAAGATCGAACTGTTCTGTGCTCTCCATTCCACCCAGAACGGACTCGTGGAGCAAGACCCCCCAAATAAAAGATATTTGACCCCAACTGCCCCATTTATTCTCAACTCTAACTCGATATCATGTGGCTCTTGTCCATTCACCGTATCTGACAACCTCATGCTTTCTTGCAGCCCCCAAACCTAATCTTAATTCCATTACATTAGTGGTTCCATTCAAATAATAATTCCATTGCATTGTTGTTCTTCCTTCAGCGAACGTGCTGACGGCTGTGATCCTACACCGGGGAAAGTGCGGGCTCTCCAGAGGAATCACCCGTTACATGGTGGCGATGGCAATCTCCGACCTTCTCGTTATAATCTTACACGTGTTACTCCGGGAAATCTACATTTACTACATCCCTAACTCGTTCCTCTCCCTCAGCGCAGTTTGTCCTTCTAATGTGTATCTGCGGATCGTCACCGTGGACTATTCCGTCTGGTTAACCGTGTCCTTCACCTTTGACCGTTTAGTCAGCATTTGCTGCCCGAAGCTGAGCCTCATCTATTGCACGGATAGGACGGCCGCCGTGGTCATTGTGTCCATGTGCGCGCTGTGCTGCATCAAGTACATCCCCTTTAACTTCATGTACGAGTCACGCTTCACTGTGGACAATGTCAAGTGGGGATGCCGACCTAAACCCGCCTACTCACCTCCATCTGGTGGGTGGCTTTTTCGTGGATGTGCAGCATCTCTCTCCCCTTCCTCCCCTTCCTTCTGGTTCTATTGTTTAACGGGCTGACGGTCAGGAACATCGTTGCGGCCAGCAGAGTCCGCCGGCGCCTGAAGGCACTGGATGGCAAGGACACTGAGACAGAGAATCGGACAAAGTCCACAGTGTTGCTGTTCACGGTGTCCGGCGCCTACATACTGCTGTGGACAACGTCAACTGTCACCTACATTTCCACTCGTGTCACTGAGAATTTCGTGGGCGGGGATCAAACAAGCCCCTCTTACATCGCCAATGATGCGGGGGCCTTGCTCATGCACATCAGCTCATGTGCCAACACTTGTATCTATGGGATGACCCAGAGTAGGTTCAGACAGGAAGTGAAAAACGCGGTTAGATATTTAACTGGGGTTGTTAGTAAACCTAAGCAACTGGCGCGGCAGTGGACGAACCAGAGGTGAGATGTGACGCTGCCCTTCGCTTTATCCTTCCACAAGATCGTGCTCTCGATTTCACCCAGAGTGGACGCGTGGAATAGGACTCTTCGTTTACCTGCTATTTTTGCGTCATTTTTCTCGGTTCGGTTTGTACACTGCCGTGAAATAAAGCTATCGACACAGTGTCATCTTCATATTTCCATCTCATTGCAAGAAATAAAAATGTTGCATTAAAATTACTGAACCTGAAAACCTGCCCCAGCTTTTTTTTTAAATTACATCAGATCTCATCCATTCTCCGGTTTATGATGACTGAATAATGTTTTATGTTCTGGGCAAAGTCTAAGCGAAATGTGTTGGACGCGTTTTCCACGCAGAGTGGTGGGCGTCTGAAACGCGCTGCCGATGTTGGTCGTGGTAACAGATATGATGGGGGCGATTAAATTATTTTCAGATAGGCAGGTGGATGTGCAGGACATAAAGGCATATGGAACACGTGCGAGTTTAGTTCAGCTGGGCTTCGTGTTCAGCAGGGAACGATGTTCGCCGAGTGACTTGTTCCTCTGCTTTACTGTTCTATGTGCTAAGAAAGGTGAAGGACGTCGAGGCATCCAATGTGCAGGAAGGAACTTAGGTACTGGTTTACACTGTAGACAGACACGGCAGGTGCGGTCCGGGCTGTCGCTGTCGCCGAGGGAGGACGGACGGAGCCGCGGCTCGAGAGACTAACAGAGGCAAAGAGGTTTGCCACGCACTGCAAGGGAGCAGTGGACCAGACAGGAAGAGCGGACGGAATTACCACTAGACAGCCAAACCAGTAGGTAATTTACGGCTGGGGTGAGTACTTTCCCATTTATAGGAGGTAGGATTATATAAATAAGGGGTGTATCAATACAGTAATCCGGGTAGGGGATTCTTAAATAGGACCAGTTAATTACTTATATAAGATGGGCGGTCAGGAGATGTGCCAATACTGTGAGATGTGGGAATTTGTCGACACCATTGATGTAGAAGATCCCTACAGCTGCAGTAAGTGTTTGAGGCTAGAGGAACTCGAGCTCCGCATTGATGAGCTGGAGACCCAACTTCATACGCTGCGGTACATCAGGGAGGGGGAGTATTACCTGGATGTTTTGTGCCAGGGGATGGTCACACCGACCAGTTTAACTAATTCAGTAGGCAGTGAGCAAGGAAAGGAAGGCGTGGCCATAAGCGAGGCAGGTAGGGGGAACCAGGAGGAGATGCGGCAGGAGCCACAGCCCTTGTCCCTGACGAGCATGACCGAGGCTCTTACTCAATGTAAGGACGGGATCAGGGGCTGTGGGAGGGATGAGCAACCTGGCTGCAGCACCGTGGATCAGGGGGCCATTCAAGAGGGGGGAGTTAGAAGAAATGCCGTAGTGATAGGGGATAGTATTATTCGGGGGGTAGATAAGGTTCTCTGCGGCCAGCAGAACATGTCCCGAAGGATGTGTTGCCTACCCGGTGCTAGGGTTAAGGATATCTCTGCGATGCTGGAGAGAAATTTGCAGAGGGAGGGGGAGGATCCAGTGGTCGTGGTCCATGTGGGGACCAATGACATAGGAAGGACGAGGAAGGAGGATCTGCTGAAGGAGTTTGAGCAGTTAGGGAATAAATTAAAAAGCAGAACCTCGAGGGTACTGATCTCCGGATTGCTACCTGAGCCACGGGCCAAATCGGCGAGGGTACGTAAAATTAAAAAGTTGAATGCGTGGCTCAAAGACTGGTGTGGGAAAAATGGGTTTGGTTTCTTGGGCCACTGGCACCAGTACTGGGACAGGGGGGGATCTGTTCTGTAAGGACGGACTTCACCTGAACGGTGCTGGGACTGGGGTCCTGGCAAATCATATAACTAGGGCAGTAGAGAGGTCTTTAAACTAAGTAGCGGGGGGGAGGTATCAAGGGGGGTAATAACGGCAGGGGTAGAGGAAATAGAGCAGGGTATCAGTGGGGAAGCGGAAAGTCAAAATGTGACAGGAGACAGAATGTGTGAAGATAAAGCTCTAGATGTAAAAGGGGCAAAAACGGAAAGGAAGGGTAGTAAAAATCATCTGAAAGTGCTTTATCTAAATGCACGGAGTATTCGAAATAAGATAAATGAATTAACGGTGCAATTAAGTATATATAGTTATGATATCGTGGCCATTACGGAGACATGGCTGCAACGGGATCAGGACTGGGAGTTAAATATAGAGGGGTACTCGACAATTAGGAAAGATAGACAGGAAAGAAAGGGAGGAGGGGTGGCCCTTTTAATAAGGGAGGGAATAACGGCAATAGAGAGGAAGGATATTGCGTTGAAGGATCAGGATAGTGAAACAGCTTGGGTACAGATAGAGAATAACAAGGGGAAAAAAACACTAGTGGGTGTAATTTATAGACCTCCAAATAGCTGTGACGCTGTTAGTCAGAACATAAATCTGCAAATAGTTGACGCATGTAAAAAGGGAACTGCTGTAATCATGGGGGACTTCAATTTTCATATTAATTGGGCAAACCAAACTGGGCAGGGTAGACTAGAGGAAGAGTTTATAGAATGTATTAGAGACGGGTTCCTAGAACAGTATGTCACAGAACCGACAA
This sequence comes from Amblyraja radiata, assembly GCF_010909765.2. Classification (NCBI taxonomy): domain Eukaryota; kingdom Metazoa; phylum Chordata; class Chondrichthyes; order Rajiformes; family Rajidae; genus Amblyraja; species Amblyraja radiata. The sequence goes on along the minus strand of NC_045985.1, from coordinate 20,896,502 downwards.
GGGGGGAGGCAATCTTGGATCTGGTCCTGTGTAATGAAGCAGGATTAATTAAAAATGTCATAGTTAGGGACTCGTTGGGAACAAGTGACCACAATATGGTCGAATTCCATATTCAAATAGAAGGGGAGCAGGTTGAAACTCAGGCTAGGGTGCTTAGTCTAAATAAGGGGGATTATGAAGGTATGAGGACTGAGCTGATCAAAGTTGACTGGGATAGCAGACTCAAGAATAAGACGGTACATGAGCAGTGGTGTACGTTTAAGGGTCTACTGTATAACCTTCAAGAAAAATTTATTCCTATGAAGAAAAAAAGGGGTAAGGGTAAGAACAGTCAGCCATGGCTCAGTAAAACTATAAAGGATAGTATTCGGCTGAAGGCAAGGGCATATAAGGTAGCCAGAGATAGTGGGAGGGTAGAGGATTGGGAAGCATTTAAAGGTCAGCAAAAAATAACTAAGAGATTAATTAAGACGGGGAAAATAGACTATGAAAGGAATTTAGCGAACAACATAAAAACTAATAGTAAGAGTTTTTATAGCTATATAAAAAGAAAAAGGGTGGCTAAGGTGAACGTTGGTCCATTGGAGGGTGAGACTGGAGAGTTGTTGGTGGGGAACATGGAAATGGCAAAGGCATTAAACGAGTATTTTGTATCAGTCTTCACCATAGAAGACACAAAAAATATTCCAACGCTGGATAAACAGGGGGCGGTAGGAATGGAGGAGCTAAATACTATTAAGATCACCAAGGAGGTGGTATTAGGGAAATTAATGAGACTGAAGGAGGATAAATCCCCTGGGCCTGATGGATTACATCCAAGGGTCTTGAGGGAGATAGCGGTGGGGATTGTGGATGCATTGGTGATAATTTTCCAAAACTCCCTGGAGGCAGGAACGGTCCCAGTGGATTGGAAAATGGCCAATGTAACACCTATATTTAAAAAAGGAAGTAAACAGAAGGCGGGTAACTATAGACCGGTTAGTCTAACATCGGTGGTGGGTAAAATGTTAGAGACAATTATTAAAGAAACACTAACGGGGCACTTGGATAAACATGACTTCATCGGACAGAACCAGCATGGTTTTGTGAAGGGGAAGTCCTGTTTAACGAATCTGCTCGAATTCTTTGAGGAAGTAACAACCCGGGTGGATAAAGGGGAACCGGTGGATGTGGTATACTTGGACTTCCAAAAGGCTTTTGACAAGGTGCCACATAAGAGACTATTGCTAAAAATAAAAAATTATGGGATTGGGGGTAATATATTAGCATGGGTAGAGGATTGGCTAACAAATAGGAAGCAGAGAGTGGGGATAAATGGTTCATACTCGGGATGGCAACCGGTAACTAGCGGGGTCCCGCAAGGGTCGGTGCTGGGACCCCAGTTGTTCACAATTTATATAAATGATTTGGAGGAGGGAACCAAGTGTAATATATCAAAATTTGCGGACGATACAAAAATGGGAGGAAAAGTAGAGGATGAGGAGGATAGGAAGAGTCTGCAAAAGGATATAGATAAGCTAGGTGAGTGGGCAACAACTTGGCAGATAAAATTTAATACTAATAAATGTGAAGTCATTCACTTTGGGAAAAAAAATGATAGGGCAAGTTATTTTCTAAATGAGGAGGAGCTGCGTTGTAATGCAACGCAAAGGGATCTAGGGGTATTAGTACATGAATCACTAAAAGTTAGTATGCAGGTGCAGCAAGCAATCAGGAAGGCCAATGGAGTTTTGGCCTTTATTGCTAGGGGGATTGAGTATAAAAACACGGAGGTCTTGCTGCAGCTGTACACAGTATTAGTGAGACCACATTTGGAATACTGTGTACAGTTCTGGGGTCCATACTTAAGAAAGGATGTACTAGCCCTGGAGGCAGTGCAGCGAAGGTTTACAAGATTAATTCCTGCAATGAGGGGATTGACATATGAGGAAAGGTTAAGTAGGCTGGAACTCTACTCTTTGGAGTTTAGAAGAATGAGAGGCGATCTCATTGAAACATATAAGATCGGGAGGGGCCTTGATCGGGTGGATGCACCGAGGATGTTCCCAATGATCGGGGAAACTAGAACTAGGGGACATAGTTGCAGAATAAGGGGGGGCTCTTTTAAAACTGAGATGAGGAAGAACTTCTTCACCCAGAGGGTGGTTAATTTATGGAATTCACTGCCCCAGGGAGCAGTGGAAGCAGAAACGTTAAATATATTTAAGACTAAAATAGATGTTTTTTTAGCTGCCAAGGGGATAAGGGGCTACGGGGAGAGGGCAGGGATATGGACCTAGGTATGGTTAGTATAGTAAGACCTGAGTGATCTCCTGGACAAGTGTCGATCGCCTGGATTGGGGTCGGAGAGGAATTTCCCGGATTTTTTTCCCGAATTGGACCTGGGTTTTTATCCGTTTTTTTGCCTCCCCCAGGAGATCACGAGGTTCTTGGGGTGGAGAGGGGTGATAGCGGTATAAAGGGGAGGGTAGTGTCTTGTGTTCTGTGTCTTGTGTCTACTGTTTGTGGGTAAGTGTGTCTGTTTAGTGTTCAGCCATGAGCGAATGGCGATGCGGGCTCGACGGACCTGGTGGTCTACTCTCGCACCTACTTTCTATGTTTCTATGTTTCTACGACATGCTCGTGTAACTCAACGGGTCAGGCAGCGTCTCTGGAAAAAAAGGCACGGGTTACATTTTGGTTCGAGAATGTTTTTCAGACTCTTTTCTGAAGCAGAGGCTCCAACCGAAACGTCATGAACT